>NW_024755755.1:0-2697 GCF_018991925.1 Homarus americanus
AAACAGACTTCACAGAAACTTCTCAAAGATGAACCAATAAACCCACAGACTAGAATCTACATTATACTGCCCATGGAAATATTATATATCGGCACAGACAACCTCCAGCTTGCCCTAAGACAAAGAACTGACTCGCACAACAAACACTCACAGCAGACACACTCACAGCCGATGAACTGGCCCTTTAATCGTTGATTCTTGATGAGTTAATGGGGCTGGAACATGTAAGAGTATATAGGGTCTTAGTAGTGAAACCCAACTGTCTTTCTTCTATTTATTAAGAAAATATATTATATACAGTCCCAAGTGTATATCACCGTAACTTAATCACTGTAGCTATGGGTGTTAAATGAGGACGGGGGCTATGTTAAATAGCTCTTCTAAAATACGTCCTGTTGGTGTGAGGTGTTGAGTAAGAGTGCCTGTGATACCCGTCGAGGGAGAACGGTGATATATCCGACGTCCTCCCTCGAGGGAAGACGGAACCATCCATGATGGCTCTCAATAACGTCTTCCTCTCGTCAAGGATATCAAACTACTGCCGCATCAGGTGGCCAGAGCCCCGGCTACTTAATCAGAACATAAGAATGGAGGAAACTGCAGCGGGCCTATTGGCCCATACTAGGCAGTCCCATTTACACCCAACCCCTCTTGCTCATATATCCATCCAACCTATGTTTGAAGCTATCCAGCGTATTCGAGTTAATGATGATATTTGGTAACTTGTTCCACTCATCCACTACTCTATTTCCAAACCAATATTTACCTATTTCGCGCCTAAATCTAAATTTGTCAAATTTAAAACCATTGTTACGAGTTCGCCTATCAAACACGACAACCAATCAGTCACCACTATTACCAAGACCTGAGCATCTTGGGTGTGTGTGTGTGTGTGTGTGTGTGAAAAGTTACAGAGGGCGATAGAGTATACAAGTCTAATGTAATTAACCCATGTATATAAATACTTCTGCCTATAAGACAGGGGCTATTACACCGACACACTCACAGCCGACACACTCACCATCGACACACTCACAGCCGACACACTTACTCTATTAACTCCATAATGATCCACACAAAACCTCTGAACAAGGGATCCAGGCTCGTTCACTCACTCTCACCATGAGTCTCTTTCCCTCTCTTTACTTATCTTTCTCTTTCACCACCTTCGTCCTCCTCATTCTCTAACTCTCTCTCACGTCCGCCTGCCTGCCTGCCTGTCGGTCTTTCTTTCTCTCCACCGTCTGTCTGCCAAGCGCGGCTCTCTCTCTCTCTCTCTCTCTCTCTACAGCCCTCACTACATGGCGGTAAAGGAGCCCCTGCAGGGAGGGGAAAGATCTGGAAGAGGGAGTGAGTGAGGGGAGAGTAATGGCTGAGGCGGGGAGAGAGTAATGGGTGAGGAGGGAAAATAATAAATTAGAGAGGAGGGAGAAAGTAATAGGCAGGGAGAGTAATAAACCCGAGAAAGAGTAATAAACAGGGGAGAAATGTGGGCGGGGAGAAGAGTAATAGGCAGAGAAAGCGTAATAAACAGGAGGAGAGAGTAATAGGCAGGGGAGGAGAGTAATAATAGGCAGGGGAGGGAGAGAGTAATAGGCAGAGGGAGAGTAATAGGCAGGGGGGGGAGGAGAGTATTAATAGGCAGGGGGGAGGAGAGAGTAATAGGCAGGGAGAGAGTAATATAGGCAGGGGAGGAGAGGTAATAGGCAGGGGAGGTAATGGGCAGGGGAGGGAGAAGTAATAGGCAGGGGAGGAAAGTAATAGGCAGGGAGGGAGAGTAATAAACAGGGTGGGAGGGAGGAAGTAATAGGCAGGGTGGGAGGAGAGAGGCATGGGCAGGGGGAGGAAGAATAATGGCAGGGGGAGGAGAGAGAACCATGAAGGCAGAAGGAATTGGGAGGAGAGAGTGTGGCAGGGAGGAGAAATGTGTGGGCAGGGGGAGGGGAGAGAAATGTGGGCGGGGGGAGGGAGGAAGTAATAGGCAGGGGGGGGAGGGAGAGAGTAATGGGCAGAGATTGGGAGGGAGGGAGTGTGGGCAGGGAGGAGGGAATAATGGAAGGCAGGGGAGGGAGAGAGCCATGGGCAGGGGGAGGAGAATAATAGGCAGGGGGGGGAGGAGAAATGTCAGAAGGCAGGGAGGAGAAGTAATAAACAGGGAGAAAGTAATAGGCAGGGGGGAGTGGATAGAGTAATAGGCAGGGGGGGGAGGGAGAATAGCGATAAATGACAAACTCAATGCACACAGACGACCTACCCAATAATAATAATAATAATAATAATAATAATAATAATAATAATAATAATAAGGCATCGTTGTCCTTTCCCGAGATATTTATTAATTACCATAAGAATAAATTCACCTTCATCGTCTAGTGAACAAATTAGCGTTATTGTTAATATCTATGGAAACATTCGGACGACCATGAATTACAAGGACACCACAAGTAAACAAAGATGGCAGCTACAAGCATTACTTCAACGACAACTCAAGTAAACAAAGATGGCAGCTACAAGCATTACTTCAACGACACCTCAAGTAAACAAAGATGGCAGCTACAAGCATTACTTCAACGACACCTCAAGTAAACAAAGATGGCAGCTACAAGCATTACTTCAACGACACCTCAAGTAAACAAAGATGGCAGCTACAAGCATTACTTCAACGACACCTCAAGTAAACAAAGATGGCAGCTACAA
>NW_024755756.1:0-28679 GCF_018991925.1 Homarus americanus
AAAGGCACCTGATCGAATATAACAATGTCCGTAGTCGAGTATATACAAAGTCCCCTGATCGAGTATAACAAAGCCCCCTCATCGAGAACAAAAAAGCTCCCTGGTCGAGTATAACAAAGTCCCTTATCGAGTATAACAAAGCCCTCTGATCGAGTATAACAAAGCCCTCTCATCGAGTATAAAAAAGACCCCTGGTCGAATATAACAAAGTCCCCTGGCCAAGTATAACAAAGTTCCCTGATCGAGAATAACAAAGCCCACTCATCGAGTTTATCAAAACCCCCTGATCGAGTATGTAAAAGCCCCCTGGTCGAGTATAACAAAGTCCCCTGATCGAGTATACTAAAGTCCCCTGATCGAGTATAACAAAGTCACAAGATCGAGTATAACAAAGCCCCCCGATCGAGTATAACAAAGTCCGCTGATCGAGTATAACAAAGCCTCTTGATCGAGTATAACAAAGTCCTCTGATCGAGTATAACATAGCCCCCTGATCGAGTATAAGAAAACCCCCTGATCGAGCATATAAAAGCCCCCTGGTCGAGTATAACAAAGTCCCCTGGTCGAGTATAACAAAGTCCCATGATCGAGTATAACAAAGGCCCCTTATAGAGTGTAACAATGGCCCCTGGTCGAGTTTAACAAAATCCCGTGATCGAGTATAACAAAGTCCCCTGATCGAGTAAAACAAACACCCCTGATTGAGTTTAACAAAACCCCTTGATTGAGTAAAAAAAGGCCCCTGGTCGAGTATAACAAAGTCCTTTAGTCGAGTATAACAAAGTCCCCTGGTCGAGCATAACAAAGTCCCCTGATCGAGTATAACAAAGACCCTCATCGACTTTAAAAAATACCCTCATCGAGTATAAAAAAGCCCCCTGGTCGAGTATAACAAAGTCCCCTGGTCGAGTATAACACAGCCCCCTCATCGAGTTTAAGAAAAACCCCTGATCGAGTATATAAAAGCCCCCTGAACGAGTATAACAAAGTCCCCTGGTCGAGTATAACAAAAACCCATGATCGAGTATAACAAATTCCCCTGATCGAGTATAACAAAGTCCCCTGATCGAGTATAACAAAGCCCCCTGATCGAGTATAACAAAGTCCCCTGGTCGAGTATAAGAAAGTCCCCTGGTCGAGTATAAGAAAGTCCCCTGATCGAGTATAACAAAGTCCCCTGATCGAGTAAAACAAACACCCTTGATCGAGTTTAACAAAGTCGCCTTATCGAGTACAATAAAGCCCCTCATCGAGTATAACAAAGTCCCCTGATCGAGTATAACAAAGTCCCATTATCGCGTATAACAAAGGCCCCTGATCGAGTATACTAAAGTCCCCTCATCGAGTATAACAAAGTCCGCTGATCGAGTATAACAAATCCCCCTGATCGAGTATAACAAAGTCCCCTGGTCGAATAAAACAAAGTCCCCTGCCGAGTATTCTAAAGTCCCCTGATCGAGTATAACAAAGTCCTTTGGTCGAGTATATCAAAGTCCCATAATCGAGTATAACAAAGGCCCCTTTTCGAATATAACAAAGGCCCCTGGTCGGGTATAACAATGTCCCCTGATCGAGTATAACAAAGCCCCCTCATCGAGTTTAACAAAAACCCCTGATCGAGTATAAATAAGGCCCCTGGTCGAGTATAACAAAGTCCCATGATCGAGTATAACACAGGCCCCTTATCGAGTATAACAAAGGCCCCTGGTCGAGTATAACAAAGTCCTTTTGTCGAGTATAACAAAGTCCCATAATCGAGTATAACAAAGGCCCCTTATCGAGTATAACAAAGGCCCCTGGTCGAGTATAACAAAGTCCTTTTGTCGAGTATAACAAAGTCCCATAATCGAGTATAACGAAGTCCCCTGATCGAGTATAACAAAGTCCCCTGATCGAGTAAAACAAACACCCCTGATCGAGTTTAACAAAACCCTCTGATCGAGTATAAAAAAGCCCCGTGGTCGAGTCTAACAAAGTCCTTTGGTCGAGTATAAAAAAGTCCCATAATCGAGTATAACAAAGTCCCCTTGTCGAATATAACAAAGGCCCCTCGTCAAGTATAACAAAATCCCATGAACAAGTATAACAAATTCCTCTCATCGAGTTTAACAAAACCCCCTGATCGAGTATGAAAAAGCCCCTTGGTCGAGTATAGCAAAGCCCCCTAATCTAGTATAACAAAGTCCCCTGATCAAGTATAACTAAGTGCCCTAATCGATATAACAAAGGACCCTAATGCCGTATAACACAGTCCCAAGATCGAGTATAACAAAGTCCCCTGGTCGAGTATAACAAATTCCCGTCATCGAGTATAACAAAGTCCCCTCATCGAGTATAACAATGCCCCCTCATCGAATATAAAAAAGCCCCCTGGTAGAGTAAAACAAAGTCCCTGATCAAGTATAACAAAGCCCTCTGATCGAGTAGAACAAAGCCCCCTCATCGAGTATAAAAAAGCCCCCTGGTCGAGTATAACAAAATCCCCTGGTCGAGTATAACAAAGTCCCATGATCGAGTATTTCAAAGGCCCCGAATCAAGTATAACAAAGGCCACTGGTCGAAAATAACAATGTCCCCTGATCGAGTATAATAAAGTCCCCTGATCGAGCATAACAAAGTCCCAAGCTCGAGTATAAAGAAGCCCCCAGATTGAGTATAACAAAGTCCGCTGATCGATTACAACAAAGTCACCTGATCGGTTATAACAAAGTCCCCTGAACGAGTATAACAAAGTCCCCTGATCGAGTATAACAAATTCCCTTGGTCCTCTATAACAAAGTGCCCTGATTGAGTATAAGAAAGCCCCCTGATCGAGTTTAACAAAACCCCCTAATCGAGTATAAAAAAGCCCCCTGGTCGAGTATAACAAAGTCCTCTGGTCGAGTATAACAAAGTCCTATGATTAAGTATAACAAAGGCCCCCTATCGAGTATAACAAAGGCCCCTGGTCGAGTATAACAAAGTCCCCTGATCGAGTATAAAAAGTTCCCTGATCGGGTAAAACAAACACCCCTGATCAAGTATAACAAAGTCCCCTGATCGCTTATAACAAAGTCCCCTGATCGAGTATAAGAAAGGACCCTGATCGAGTAAATCAAAGTCCCCTCATCGAGTATAACAAAGGACCCTAATGGAGTATAACAACGCCCCCTGATCGAGTATAACAAAGGCCCCTTATCGAGTATAACAATGGCCCCTGGTCGAGTTTAACAAAACCCCCTGATCGAGTATAACAAAATCCCGTGATCGAGTATAACAAAGTCCCCTGATCGAGTAAAACAAAGACCCCTGATCGAGTTTAACAAAACCCCCTGATCGAGTTAAAAAGAGGCCCCTGGTCGAGTATAACAAAGTCCTTTGGTCGAGTATAACAAAGTCCCATGATCGAGTATAAAAAAGGCCCCTTATCGAGTATAACAAAGGCCCCTGGTCGAGTATAACAGGATCCCCTGTTGATTATAACAAATTCCCCTGATCGAGTATAACAAAGGACCCTAATGGCGTATAACAAAGCCCCCAAGATCGAGTATAACAAAGTACCTTAATCTTGTATAACAAAGTCCCCTGATCGAGTATAACAAAGTCCCCTGGTCGAGTATAACAAAGTCCCCTAATCGAGCATAACTATATCCCCTGATCGAGTATAACAAAGGACCCTAATGGAGTATAACAAAGTCCCCGGGTCGAGTATAACAAAGTCCTCTGATCTAGTATAACAAAGTCCCATGATCGAGTATAACAAAGTCCCGTCATGGAGCATAACAAAGCCCCCTTGATCGAGTATAAGAAAGGCACCTGATCGAATATATCAATGTCCCTAGTCGAGTATATACAAAGTCCCCTGATCGAGAATATCAAAGTCCCCTGATCGAGTATAACAAAGTCCTCTGATCTCGTATAACAAAGGCACCTGATCGAAAATATCAATGTCCCTAATCGAGTAATACAAAGTCCCCTGATCGAGTATAACAAAGTCCCCAGATCGAGTATAACAAAGTCCCCTGATCGAGTATAACAAAGTACCCTGATCGAGTATAACTAAGTGCCCTAATGGAGAATAACAAAGGACCCTAATGGCGTATAACAAAGTCAAAAGATCGAGTATAACAAAGTCCCTTGATCGAGTATAACAAAGTCCCCTGATCGAGAATATCAATTTCCCCTGATCGAGTATAACAAAGGACCCTAATGGAGTATAACAAAGTCCCAAGATCGAGTATAACAAAGTCCTCTGATCGAGTATAACGAAGTCCTTGATCGAGTATAACAAAGTCCCCAGATCGAGTATAACAAAGTCCCCTGATCGAGTATAACAAAGTACCCTGATCGAGTATAACTAAGTGCCCTAATGGAGTATAACAAAGGACCCTAATGGCGTATAACAAAGTCAAAAGATCGAGTATAACAAAGTCCCCTGATCGAGTATAACAAAGTCCCTTGATCGAGTATAACAAGTCCCCTGATCGAGTATAACAAAGTCCCCTGATCGAGAATATCAATTTCCCCTGATCGAGTATAACAAAGGACCCTAATGGAGTATAACAAAGTCCCAAGATCGAGTATAACAAAGTCCTCTGATCGATTATAACAAAGTCCCCTGATCGAGTATAACAAAGTCCCATCATCAGGTATAACAAAGACCCTGATCGAGTTTAACAAAACCCCCTCGCCGAGTTAAAAAGAGGCCCCTGGTCGAGTATAACAAAAGTCCTTTGGTCGAGTATAACAAAAGTCCATGATCGAGTATAAAAAAGGCCCCTTATCGAGTATAACAAAGGCCCCTGGTCGAGTATAACAGGATCCCCTGTTGATTATAACAAATTCCCTGATCGAGTATAACAAAGGACCTTAATGGCGTATAACAAAGCCCCCAAGATCGAGTATAACAAAGTACCTTAATCTTGTATAACAAAGTCCCCTGATCGAAGTATAACAAAGTCCCCTGGTCGAGTATAACAAAGTCCCTAATCGAGCATAACTATATCCCTGATCGAGTATAACAAAGGACCTAATGAGTATAACAAAGTCCCCAGGTCGAGTATAACAAAGTCCTCTTGACTCAGTATAACAAAGTCCCATGATCGAGTATAACAAAGTCCCGTCATGGAGCATAACAAAGCCCCCTTGATCGAGTATAAGAAAGGCACCTGATCGAGTATAACAAAGTCCCCTGATCGAGAATATCAAAGTCCCCTTATCGAGTATAACAAAGTCCTCTGATCTCGTATAAGAAAGGCACCTGATCGAATATATCAATGTCCCTAATCGAGTAAATACAAAGTCCCCTGATCGAGTATAACAAAGTCCCCAGATCGAGTATAACAAAGTCCCCTGATCGAGTATAACAAAGTCCCCTGATCGAGAATATCAATTTCCCCTGATCGAGTATAACAAAGGACCCTAATGGAGTATAACAAAGTCCCAAGATCGAGTATAACAAAGTCCTCTGATCGAGTATAACGAAGTCCACTGATCGAGTATAACAAAGTCCCCAGATCGAGTATAACAAAGTCCCCTGATCGAGTATAACAAAGTACCCTGATCGAGTATAACTAAGTGCCCTAATGGAGTATAACAAAGGACCCTAATGGCGTACAACAAAGTCAAAAGATCGAGTATAACAAAGTCCCCTGATCGAGTATAACAAAGTCCCTTGATCGAGTATAACAAAGTCCCCTGATCGAGAATATCAATTTCCCCTGATCGAGTATAACAAAGGACCCTAATGGAGTATAACAAAGTCCCAACATCGAGTATAACAAAGTCCTCTGATCGAGTATAACGAAGTCCCCTGATTGAGTATAACAAAGGACCCTAATGGAGTATAACAAAGTCCCAAGATCGAGTATAACAAAGTCCTCTGATCGAGTATAACAAAGTCCCCTGATCGAGGATAACAAAGTCCCGTCATCGAGTATAACAAAGACCCTGATCGAGTATAAGTAAGGCACCTGATCGAATATAACAATGTCCGTAGTCGAGTATATACACAGTCCCCTGATCGAGTATAACAAAGTCCCCTGATCGAGTATAACAAAATCCCCTCATCGAGTATAACAAAGTCCCCTGATCGAGTATAACAAAGTCCCCTGATCGATTAAGACAAACACCCCTGGTCGAGTATAACAAAGTCCCCTGATCGAGTATAACAAAGCCCCCTAATCGAGTATAACAAAGTCCCCTGGATCGAGTATAACAAAGCCCACTCATCGAGTTTAACAAAACCCCCTGATCGAGTATGTAAAAGCCCCCTGGTCGAGTATAACAAAGTCCCCGGATCGAGTATACTAAAGCCCCCTGATTGAGTATAACAAAGTCACAACATCGAGTATAACAAAGCCCACCGATCATGTATAAACAATTCCGCTGATCGAGTATAACAAAGCCCCCTGATCGAGTATAACAAAGTCCCCTGGTCGAGTAAAACAAAGTCCCCTGGCCGAGTATAACAAAGTCCCCTGATCGAGTATAACAAAGCCCCCTCATCGAGTTTAAGAAAACCCCCTGATCGAGTATATAAAAGCCCCCTGGTCGAGTATAACAAAGTTCCTTGGTCGAGTATAACAAAGTCCCATGATCGAGTATAACAAAGGCCCCTTATCGAGTATAACAATGGCCCCTGGTCGAGTTTAACAAAAACCCTGCTCGAGTATAACATAATCCCGTGATCGAGTATAAGAAGGTCCCCTGGTCGAGTATAACAAAGTCCTTTGGTCGTGTATAATAAAATCCCATGATCGAGTATAAAAAAGGCCCCTTATCGAGTATAACAAAGGCACCTGGTCGAGTATAACAGGATCCCCTGATCGAGTATAACAAAGCCCCCTCATCGAGTATAAAAAAGCCCCCTGGTCGAGTATAACAAAGTCCGCAGATCGAGTACAACAGAGTCACCTTATCGAGAATAACAAAGTCCCCTGATCGAGTATAACAAAGCCCCCTGATCGAGTATAGCAAAGCCCATGATCGAGTATAAAAAAGTCCCCTGATCGAGTATAACAAAGTCCCCTGATCGAGTATAACAAAGTCCCCTGGTCGTGTATAACAAAGTCTCCTGGTCGAGTATTACAAAGTCCCCTGATCGAGTGTAACAAAGCCCCCTCATCGAGTTTAACAAAACCCACTGATCGAGTATAAAAAAGCCCCCTGGTCGAGTATAACAAAGTTCCCTGGTCGAGTATAATAAAGTCGCATGATTGAGTATAACAAAGTCCCCTGATCGAGTATAACTAAGTCCCCTAATCGAGTATAACAAAGGACCCTAATGGCGTATAACAAAGTCCCAAGATCGCGTATAACAAATTCTCCTGATCGAGTATAACAAAGTCCGCTGATCGAGTATAACAAAGTACCCTCATCGAGTATAACAAAGTCCCCTGATCGAGAATAACAAAGTCCCCTGATCGAGTATAACAAAGTCCACTAATCGAGTATAAAAAAGGCACCTGACCGAATATAACAAAGTCCCAAGTCGAGTAAAACAAACACCCCTGATTGAGTATAACAAAGCCCCCTGATCGAGTATAACAAAGTCCCCTGATCGAGTATAACAAAATCCCCTGATCGAGTATAACAAAGTCCCCTGATCGAGTATAACAAAGTCCCCTGATCGATTAAGACAAACACCCCTGGTCGAATATAACAAAGTCCCCTGATCGAGTATAACAAAGCCCCCTAATCGAGTATAACAAAGTCCCCTGATCGAGTATAACTAAGTGCCCTAATCGAGCATAACTAAGTCCCCTGATCGAATATAACAAAGGACCCAAATGGAGTATAACAAAGTCCCAAGATCGAGTAAAACAAAGTCCTCTGATCGAGTATAACAAAGTCCCCTGATCGAACATAACAATGTCCCGTCATCGAGTATAACAAAGCCCCCTGATCGAGTATAAGAAAGGCACCTGATCGAATATAACAATGTCCCTAGTCTAGTATATACAAAGTCCCCAGATCGAGTATAACAAAGTCTCCAGATCGAGTATAACAAAGTCCCCTGATCGAGTATAACAAACCCCCTCATCGAGTATAAAAAAGTCCCCTGGTCGAGTATAACACAGTCCGCAGATCGAGTATAACAAAGTCACCTTATCGAGAATAACAAAGTCCCCTGATCGAGTATAACAAAGTACCCTGATCGAGTGTAACAAAGTCGTCTCATCGAGTATAACAAAGCCCCATCATCGAGTATAATCAATTCACTGAATCGAGTATAACAAAGGCCCTTGGTCGAAAATAACAATGTCCCTGATCGAGTAAAACAAAGTCCCCTGATCGAGTATAACAAAGTCCCAAGATCGAGTAAATCAAAGCCCCCTGATCGAGTAAAACAAAGGCTCTTTATCGAGTATAACAAAGGCCCCTGGTCGAGTATAACAAAGTCCCCTGACCGAGTATAACAAAGTCCCCTGATCGAGTAAAACAATCACCCCTTTTCGAGTATAACAAGGTCTCCTGATCGAGTATAACAAAGGACCCTAATAGAGTATAACAAAGTCCCAAGATCGAGTATAACAAAGTCTTCCGATCGAGTATAACAAAGTCCCCTGATCGGGAATAACAAAGCCCCCTGATCGAGTATATAAAAGATCCCTGATCGAGTATAACAAAGTCCCCTGATCGAGTAAAACAAACACCCCTGATCGAGTATAACAAAGTCCCTTGGTCGAGTATAAAAAAAACCCCTAATCGAGTATAACAAAGTCCCCTCATCGAGTATAACAAAGTCCCAACGAGTATAACAAAGTCCCCTGATCGAGTATAACAAAGACCCCTGGTCGAGTATAACAAAGGCCGCTGGTCAAGTATAACAAAAGTCCCCTGATCGAGTATAACAAAGGACCCTAATGGAGTATCACAAAGTCCCAAGATCGAATATAACAAAGTCTTCCGATCGAGTATAATCTAACTCCCCTGATGGAGTATAACAAAGGACCCTAATCGAGTATAACAAAGGCCCTTGGTCGAAAATAACAATGTCCCTGATCGAGTAAAACAAAGGCTCTTTATCGAGTATAACAAAGGCCCCTGGTCGAGTATAACAAAGTCCCCTGATCGAGCATAACAAAGCCCCCTGATCGAGTATAACCAATTCACCGAATCGAGTAAAACAAAGTCCCCTGATCGAGCATAACAAAGCCCCCTGATCGAGTATAACAAAGGCCCCTGGTCATGTATAACAAAGTCCCCTGGTCGAGAATAACAAAGTCCCCTGATCGAGTAAAACAATCACCCCTGATCGAGTATAACAAAGTCTCCTCATCGAGTATAACAAAGCCCCCTGTTCGAGAATAACAAAGTCCCCTGATCGAGTATAACAAAGCTACCTGATCGAGTATAACAAAGTCCCATGATCGAGTATACTTAAGTCCCTTGATTGAGTACAACAAAGGACCCTAATGGAGTATAACAAAGTCCCAAAATCGAGTATAACAAAGTCCCCTGATCGAGTATAACAAAGTCCCCTGATCGAGTAAAACAAACACCCCTGATCGAGTATAACAAAGTCCCCTGATCGAGTAAAACAAACACCCCTGATCGAGTATAACAAAGTCCCCTGATGAGTAAAACAAAGGACCCTAATGGAGTATAACAAAGTCCCAAGATCGAGTATAACAAAGTCCTCTGATCGAGTAAAACAAAGTCCCCTGATCGAGTAAAACAAAGCCCCCTCATCGAGTATAAGAATAGTCCCCTGATCGAGTATAACAAAGGCTCTTGGTCGAAAATAACAAAGTCCCTGATCTAGATAAACAAAGTCCCCTGATCGAGTATAACAAAGTCCCAAGATCGAGTAAATTAAAGCCCCCTGATCGAGTATAACAAAAGCCGCTGATCGAGTACAACAAAATCACCTGATCGAGTAAAACAAACACCCCTGATCGAGTATAACAAAGTCCCCTGATCGAGTAAAACAAACACCCCTGATCGAGTATAACAAAGTCCCCTGATGAGTAAAACAAAAGACCCTAATGGAGTATAACAAAGTCCCAAGATCGAGTATAACAAAGTCCTCTGATCGAGTAAAACAAAGTCCCCTGATCGAGTAAAACAAAGCCCCCTCGTCGAGTATAAGAATAGTCCCCTGATCGAGTATAACAAAGGCTCTTGGTCGAAAATAACAAAGTCCCTGATCTAGTTAAACAAAGTCCCCTGATCGAGTATAACAAATTCCAAGATCGAGTAAATTAAAGCCCCCTGATCGAGTATAACAAAGGCCGCTGATCGAGTACAACAAAATCACCTGATCGGGTAAAACAAAGTCCCCTGATCGAGTATAAGAAAGTCCCCTGATCGAGTATAACAAAGTCCCCTGATCGAGTATTACAAAGTCCCCGGATCGAGAATAACAAAGTCCCGTCATCGAGTATAACAAAGCCACCTAATCGAGTATAAGAAAGGCCACTGATCGAATATACCTATGTGCCTAGTCGAGTATATAAAAGTCCCCTGATTGAGTATAACAAAGTCCCCAGATCGAGTATAACAAAGTCCCCTGATCGAGTATAACAAAGTCCCCTGATCGAATAAAAGAAACACCCCTGATCGAGTATAACAAAGTCCCCTGATTGAGTATAACAAAGGACCCTAATGGAGTATAACGAAGTCCCAAGATCGAGTATAACAAAGTCTTCTAATCGAGTAAAAACAAAGTCCCCTGATCGAGTAAAACAAAGCCCTTTCGTCGAGTGTAAGAATAGTATCCTTGTCGAGTATAACAAAGTCCCTGATCGAGTATAACAAAGCCAAATGATCGAGTATAACCAATTCACCGAATCGAGTATAACCAAGGCTCTTGGTCGAAAACAACAAAGTCCCTCATCGAGTAAAACAAAGTCCCCTGATCGAGTATAACAAAGTCCCAAGATCGAGTAAATCAAAGCCCCCTGATCGAGTATAACCAAGTCCGCTGATCGAGTACAACAAAATCACCTGATCGGGTATAACAAAGTCCCCTGATCGAGTATAACAAAGTCCCCTGGTCGAGTATAACAAAGTCCCCTGATCGAGTATAATAAAGTCCCCTGATCGAGTATAACAAAGTCCCAAGATCGAGTACAACAAAGCCCCCCGATCGAGTATAACAAAGTCCGCTGATCGAGTAAAACAAAGTCACCTGGCCGAGTAGTAACAAAGTCCCTTGATCGAGTATAACAAAGCACCCCTCATCGAGTTTAACAAAACCCCCTGAACGAGTATAAAAAAGCCCCCTGGTCGAGTATAACAAAGTCCCCTGGTCGAGTATAACAAAATCCCATGATCGAGTATAACAAAGGCCCTTTATCGAGTATAACAAAGGCCCCTGATCGAGTATAACAAAGTCCCCTGATCGAGTATAACAAAGCCCCCTCATCGAGTATAAAAAAGCCCATGGTCGAGTATAACAAAATCCCTGGTCGAGTATAACAAAGTCCCCTGGTCGAGTATAACAAAGTCCCCTGGTCGAGTATAACAAGATCCCCTGATCGAGTATAACAAATTCCCTGATCGAGTATAACAAAGTCCCCTGATCGAGTAAAACAAAGCCCCTGATCGAGTATAACAAAGTCCCTGGTCGAGTATAACAAAGTCCCCTGGTCGAGTATAATAAAGTCCCCTGATCGAGTATAACAAAGCCCCCTCATCGAGTATAAAAATGCCCATGGTCGAGTATAACAATGTCCCCTGGTCGAGTATAACAAAGTCCCCTGGTCGAATATAACAAAGTCCCATAATCGAGTATAACAAAGGCCCCTTATCGAGTATAACAAAAGCCCCTGGTCGAGTATAACAAATTCCCCTGATCGAGTATAACAAAGTCCCCTCATCGATTAAAACAAAGTCCCCTGATCGAGTAAAACAAACACCCCTGATCGAGTATAATAAAGTCCCCTTTTCGAGTTTAAGAAAGCCCCCTGATGGAGTATAACAAAGTCCCCTGATCGAGTATAACTAAGTGCCCTAATCGAGTATAACAAAGGACCCTAATGGCGTATAACAAAGTCAAAAGATCGAGTATAACAAAGTCCCATGATCGAGTATAACAAAGTTCCTTGATCGAGAATAACAATGTCCTGTGATCGAGTATAACAAAGGAACCTAATGGAGTATAAAAAAGTCCCAAGATCGAGTATAACAAAGTCCTTTTAACGAGTATAACTAAGTCCCCTCATCGAGTATAAAAAAGGGCCCTAATGGAGTATAACAAAGTCCCAAGATCGAGTATAACGAAGTCCTCTGATCGAGTATAACAATGTCCCCTGATCGAGTGTAACAAAGTCCCGTCGTCGAGTATAACAAATCCCCTTGATCGAGTATAAGAAAGGCACCTGATCTAATATAACAATGTCCGTAGTCGAGTATATACAAACTCCCCTGATCGAGTATAACAAAGTCCCAAGATCGAGTATAACAAATTCCCTTCATCGAGTACAACAAAGCCCCCTCATCGAGTATAAAAAAGCCCCCTGGTCCAGTATAAAAAAGTCCCTGATCGAGTATAACAAAGCCCTCTGATCGAGTATAAAAAAGCCCCCTCGTCGAGAAAAAAAAGTCCCCTGGCCAAGTATACCAAAGTCCCCTAATTGAGTATAACAAAGCCCCATCATCGAGTTTAACAAAACCCCCTGATCGAGTATATAAAAGCCCCCTGGTCGATTATAACAAAGTCCCCTGTTCGAGTATACTAAAGTCCCCTGATCGAATATAACAAATTCACAAGATCGAGTATAACAAAGCCCCCCGATCGAGTATAACAAAGTCCGCTGATCAAGTATAACAAAGTACCCTGATCGAGTATAACAAAGTCCCCTGGTCGAGTATAACAAAGTCCCCTGGTCGAGTATAACAAACTCCCCTGTTCGAGTATACTAAAGTCCCCTGATCGAATATAACAAATTCACAAGAACGAGTATAACAAAGCCCCCCGATCGAGTATAACAAAGTCCGCTGATCAAGTATACCAAAGTACCCTGATCGAGTATAACTAAGTCCCCAGGGCGAGTATAACAAAGTCCCCTGATCGAGTATAACAAAGTCCCCTGATCGAGTATAACAAAGTCCCCTGATCGACTATAACACAGTCCCCTGACCGAGAATAACACAGTCCCCTGATTGAGTATAACAAAGCCCCCTCATCGAGTATAAAAAAGCTCCCTGGTCGAGTATAACAAAGTCCCATGATCGAGTATAACAAAGGCCCCGAATCGAGAATAACAAAGGCCCCTGGTCGAATATAACAAAGTCCCCTGATCGAATATACTAAAGTCCCCTCATCGAGTATAACAAAGTCCCAAGATCGAGTATAACAAAGCCTCCCGATCGAGTATAACAAAGTCCGCTGATTGAGTATAACAAAGCCCCCTCATCGAGTATAAAAAAGCCCCCTGGTCGAGTATAACAAAGTCCCCTGGTCGAGTAAAACAAAGTCCCCTGGCCGAGTACAACAATGTCCCCTGATCGAGTATAACAAAGCCCCCTTATCGAGTTTAACAAAACCCCCTGATCGAGTATAAAAAAGCCGCCTGGTCGAGTATAACAAAGTCCCCTTGTCGAGTATAACAAACTCCCATGATCGAGTATAACAAAGGCCCCTTATCGAGTATAACAAAGGCCCCTGGTCGAGTATAACAAGATCTCCTGATCGAGTATAACAAATTCCCCTGATCGAGTATAACAAAGTCCCCTGATCGAGTAAAACAAAGCCCCCTGATTGAGTATAACAAAGTCCCCTGGTCGAGTATAACAAAGTCCCCTGGTCGAGTATAATAAAGTACCCTGATCGAGTATAACAAAGCCCCCTCATCGAGTATAAAAAAGCCCATGGTCGAGTATAACAAAGTCCCCTGGTCGAGTATAACAAAGTCCCCTGGTCGAGTATAACAAAGTCCCATAATCGAGTATAACAAAGGCCCCTTATCGAGTATTACAAAAGCCCCTGGTCGAGTATAACAAATTCCCCTTATCGAGTATAACAAAGTCCCCTCATCGAGTATAACAAAGTCCCTGATCGAGCAAAACAAACACCCCTGATCGAGTATAACAAAGTCCCCTTTTCGAGTATAAGAAAGCCCCCTGATGGAGTTTAACAAAGTCCCCTGATCGAGTATAACTAAGTGCCCTAATCGAGTATAACAAAGGACCCTAATGGCGTATAACAAAGTCAAAAGATCGAGTATAACAAAGTCCCCTGATCGAGTATAACAAAGTTCCTTGATCGAGAATAACAATGTCCATTTATCGAGTATAACTACGTCCCCTCATCGAGTATAACAAAGGGCCCTAATGGAGTATAACAAAGTCCCAAGATCGAGTATAACGAAGTCCTCTGATCGAGTATAACAAAGTCCCCTGATCGAGTGTAACAAAGTCCCGTCGTCGAGTATAACAAATCCCCTTGATCGAGTATAAGAAAGGCACCTGATCTAATATAACAATGTCCGTAGTCGAGTATATACAAAGTCCCCTGATCGAGCATAACAAAGTCCCAAGATCGAGTATAACAAATTCCCTTCATCGAGTACAACAAAGCCCCCTGATCGAGTATAAAAAAGTCCGCTGATCGAGTATAACAAAGTACCCTGATCGAGTATAACAAAGTCCCCAGGGCGAGTATAACAAATTCCCTGATCGAATATAACAAAGTCCCCTGATCGAGTATAAACAAAGTCCCGTCATCGAGTATAACAAAGCCCCCTGATCGAGTATAAGAAAGGCACCTGATCGAGTAAAAAAAAGGCCCCTGGTCGAGTATAACAAAGTCCCCTGGCCGAGTATAACAATGTCCCCTGATCGAGTATAACAAAGCCCTCTCATCGAGTTTAACAAACCCGCTGATCGAGTATAAAAAAGCCCCCTGGTCGAGTATAACAAAGTCCCATGATCGAGTATTACAAAGGCCCCGAATCGAGTATAACAAAGGCCCCTGGTCGAAAATAACAAAGTCCCCTGAACGCGTATACTAAAGTCCCCTGGTCGAGTATAACAAAGTCCCAAGATCGAGTATAACAAAGCCCCCCGATCGAGTATAACAAAGTCCGTTGATCGAGTATAACAAAGCCCCCTGATCGAGTATAACAAAGCCCCCTCGTCGAGTATAAGAAAGTCCCCTGGTTGAGTAAAACAAAGTCCCCTGATCGATTATAATAAAGGACCCTAATGGAGTATAACAAAGTCCCAAGATCGAGTATAACAAAGTCCTCTGATAGAGTATAACAAAGTCCCCTGATCGAGTATAACAAATTCCCGTCATCGAGTATAACAATGCCCCCTGATCGAGTATAAGAAAGGCACCTGTTCGAATATAACAATGTCCCTAGTCGAGTATATACATAGTCCCCTAATCGAGTATAACAAAGTCCCCAGATCAAGTATAACAAAGTCCCCTAATCGAGTATTACAAAGCCCCCTCATCGAGTATAAAAAAGCCCCTGGTCGAGTATAACAAAGTCCCTGATCGAGTATAAAAAAGCCCTCTGATCGAGTAAAACAAAGCCTCCTCATCGAGTAAAAAAAAGGCCCCTGGTCGAGTATAACAAAGTCCCATGATCGAGTATTACAAAGGCCCCGAATCGAGTATAACAAAGGCCCTTGGTCGAAAATAACAAAGTCCCCTGAACGAGTATACTAAAGTCCCCTGGTCGAGTATAACAATGTCCCAAGATCGAGTATAACAAAGCCCCCGATCGAGTATAACAAAGTCCGTTGATCGAGTATAACAAAGCCCCCTAATCGAGTATAACAAAGCCCCCTCGTCGAGTATAAGAAAGTACCCTGGTCGAGTATAACAAAGTCCCTGATCGAGTATAACAAAGTCCCCTGATCGAGTAAAACAAACACCCTTGATCGATTTTAACAAAACCCCTTGATCGAGTATAAAGAAGCCCCCTCTTCGAGTATAACAAAGTCCTTTGGTCGAGTATAACAAAGTTCCATGATCGAGTATAAAAAAGGCCCCTTATCGAGTATAACAAAGGCCCCTGGTCGAGTATAACAAGATGCCCTGATCGAGCATAACAAATTCCCCTGATCGAGTATAAAAAAGTCCCCTGATCGAGTATAACAAAGTCCCCTGATCGAGTATAACAAAGGACCCTAATGGAGTATAACAAAGTCCCAAGATCGAGTATAACAAAGTCCTCTGATCGAGTATAACAAAGTCCTCTGATCGAACATAACAATGTCACGTCATCGAGTATAACAAAGCCCCCTAATCGAGTATAAGAAAGGCACCTGATCGAATAAAACAATGTCCCTAGTCGAGTATATACAAAGTCCCCAGATCGAGTATAACAAAGTCCCTTGATCGAGTATAACAAAGCCCCTCATAGAGTATAAAAAAGCCCCCTGGTCGAGTATAACAAAGTCCGCAGATCGAGTTTAACAAAGTCACCTCATCGAGAATAACAAAGTCCCCTGATCGAGTATAACAAAGCCCCCTGATCGAGTATAGCAAAGCACATGATCGAGTATAAAAAGTCCCCTGATCGAGTATAACAAACTCCCCTGGTCGTGTATAACTAAGTCCCCTGGTCGAGTATTACAAAGTCCCCTGATCGAGTATAACAAAGCCCCCTCATCGAGTTTAACAAAACCCCCTGTTCCATTATAAAAAAGCCCCCTGGTCGAGTAAAACAAAGTACCCTGGTCGAGTATAATAAAGTCGAATGATCGAGTATAACAAAGACCCCTGATCGAGTATAACTAAGTCCCCTGATCTAGTATAACAAAGGACCCTAATGGCGTATAACAAAGCCCCAAGATCGCTTATAACAAATTCTCCTGATCGAGTAAAACAAAGTCCCCTGATCGAGTATAACAAAGTACCCTGATCGAGTATAACAAAGTGCCCTGATCGAGAATAACAAAGTCCCCTGATCGAGTACAACAAAGTCCACTTATCGAGTATAAGAAAGGCACCTGACCGAATATAACGAAGTCCCGAGTCGAGTAAAACAAACACCCCTGATTAAGTATAACAAAGCCCCCTGATCGAGTATAACAAAGTCCCCTAATCGAGTATAACAAAATTCCCTGATCGAGTATAACAAAGTCCCTTGATCGAGTTTAACAAAGTCCCCTGATCGAGTAAAACAAACACCCCTGGTCGAGTATAACAAAGTCCCCTGATCGAGTATAACAAAGCCCCCTCATCGAGTATAACAAAGTCCCCTGATCGAGTATAACTAAGTGCCCTAATCGAGCATAACTAAGTCCCCTGATCGAGTATAACAAAGGACCCTCATGGAGTATAACAAAGTCCCAAGATGGAGTATAACAAAGTCCTCTGATCGAGTATAACAAAGTCCCCTGATCGAACATAACAATGTCCCGTCATCGAGTATAACAAAGCCCCCTGATCGAGTATAACAAAGTCCCCTGATCGAGTAAAACAAACACCCCTGGTCGAGTATAACAAAGTCCCCTGATCGAGTATAACAAAGCCCCCTAATCGAGTATAACAAAGTCCCCTGATCGAGTATAACTAAGTGCCCTAATCGAGCATAACTAAGTCCCCTGATCGAGTATAACAAAGGACCCTCATGGAGTATAACAAAGTCCCAAGATCGAGTATAACAAAGTCCTCTAATCGAGTATAACAAAGTCCCCTGATCGAGTATAACAAAGTCCCGTCATCGAGTATAACAAAGCCCCCTGATCGAGTATAAGAAAGGCAACTGATCGAGTAAAAAAAAAGGCCCCTGGTCGAGTATAACAAAGTCCCCTGGCCGAGTATAACAATGTCCCCTGATCGAGTATAACAAAGCCCTCTCATCGAGTTTAACAAAACCCGCTGATCGAGTATAAAAAAGCCCCCCGATCGAGTATAACAAAGTCCGTTGATCGAGTATAACAAAGCCCCCTGATCGAGTATAACAAAGCCCCCTCGTCGAGTATAAGAAAGTCCCCTGGTCGAGTATAACAAAGTCCCCTGATCGAGTATAACAAAGGACCCTAATGGAGTATAACAAAGTCCCAAGATCGAGTATAACAAAGTCCTCTGATCGAGTATAACAAAGTCCCCTGATCGAGTATAACAAAGTCCCAAGATCGAGTATAACAAAGTCCGTTGATCGAGTATAACAAAGCCCCCTAATCGAGTATAACAAAGCCCCCTCGTCGAGTATAAGAAAGTCCCTGGTCGAGTATAACAAAGTCCCTGATCGAGTATAACAAAGCCCCATGATCGAGTATAACCAATTCCCCGAATCGAGTATAACAAAGTCCCCTGATCGAGTAAAACAAACACCCTTGATCGATTGAACAAAACCCCCTGACCGAGTATAAAGAAGCCCCTCTTCGAGTATAACAAAGTCCTTTGGTCGAGTATAACAAAGTCCCATGATCGAGTAAAACAAAGGCCCCTTATCGAGTATAACAAAGGCCCCTGGTCGAGTATAACAAGATGCCCTGACTGATAACAAATTCCCTTGATCGAAAGTATAAAAGTCCCCTGGATCGAGTATAACAAAGCCCCTGATCGAAAGTATAACAAAGTTCTGATCGAGTATAACAAAGTCCCCTCATCGAGTATAACTAAGTCCCCTGATCAAGTATAACAAAGGACCCTTATGGCGTATAACAAAGCCCCCTCATCGAGTTTAACAAAACCCCCTGATCGAGTATAAAAAAGCCCCCTGGTGGAGTATAACAAAGTCCCCTGGTCGAGTATAATAAAGTCGAATGATAGAGTATAACAAAGTCCCCTGATCAAGTATAGCAAAGGACCCTAATGGCGTTTAACAAAGTCCCAAGATCGCTTATAACAAATTCTCCTGATCGAGTATAACAAAGTCCGCTGATCGAGTATAACAAAGTACCCTGATCGAATATAACAAAGTGCCCTGATCGAGAATAACAAAGTCACCTGATCGAGTATCACAAAGTCCACTTATCGAGTATAAGAAAGGCACCTGACCGAATATAACAAAGACCCGAGTCGAGTAAAACAAACACCCCTGATTAAGTATAACAAAGCCCCCTGATCGAGTATAACAAAGTCCCCTGATCGAGTATAACAAAATTCCCTGATCGAGTATAAAAAAGTCCCCTGATCGAGTATAACAAAGTCCCCTGATCGAGTAAAACAAACACCCCTGGTCGAGTATAACAAAGTCCCCTGATCGAGTATAACAAAGCCCCCTGATCGAGTACAACAAAGTCCCCTGATCGAGTAAAACAAACACGCCTGGTCGAGTATAACAAAGTTCCCTGATCGAGTATAACAAAGCCCCCTGATCGAGTATAACAAAGTCCCCTGATCGAGCATAACTAAGTGCCCTAATCGAGCATAACTAAGTCCCCTGATCGAGTATAACAAAGGACCCTCATGGAGTATAACAAAGTCCCAAGATCGAGTATAACAAAGTCCTCTGATCGAGTATAACAAAGTTCCCTAAGCGAGTATAACAGAGTCCCGTCATCGAGTATAACAAAGCCCCCTGATCGATTATAAGAAAGGCACCTGATCGAGTAAAAAAAAGGCCCCTGGTCGAGTATAACAAAGTCCCCTGGCCGAGTATAACAATGTCCCCTGATCGACTATAACAAAGCCCTCTCATCGAGTTTAACAAAACCCGCTGATCGAGTGTAAAAAAGCCCCCTGGTCGAGTATAACAAAGTCCCCTGGTCGAGTATAACAAAGTCCCATGATCGAGTATTACAAAGGCCCCGAATCGAGTATAACAAAGGCCCCTGGTCGAAAGTAACAAAGTCCCATGAACGCGTATACTAAAGTCCCCTGGTCGAGTATAACAAAGTCCCAAGATCGAGTATAACAAAGCCCCCCGATCGAGAATAGCAAAGTCCGTTGATCGAGTATAACAAAGCCCCCTGATCGAGTATAACAAAGCCCCCTCGTCGAGTATAAGAAAGTCCCCTGGTTGAGTAAAACAAAGTCCCCTGATCGACTATAACAAAGGACCCTAATGGAATATAACAAAGTCCCAAGATCGAGTATAACAAAGTCCTCTGATAGAGTATAACAAAGTCCCCTGATCGAGTATAACAAAGTCCCGTCATCGAGTATAACAAAGCCCCCTGATCGAGTATAAGAAAGGCACCTGATCGAATATAACAATGTCCCTAGTCGAGTATATACATAGTCCCCTGATCGAGTATAACAAAGTCCCCAGATCAAGTATAACAAAGTCCCCTGATCGAGTATAAAAAAGCCCCCTCATCGAGTATAAAAAAGCCCCCTGGTCGAGTATAACAAAGTCCCTGATCGAGTATAAAAAAGCCCTCTGATCGAGTAAAACAAAGCCTCCTCATCGAGTAAAAAAAAGGACCCTGGTCGAGTATAACAAAGTCCCATGATCGAGTATTACAAAGGCCCCGAATCGAGTATAACAAAGGCCCTTGGTCGAAAATAACAAAGTCCCCTGAACGAGTATACTAAAGTCCCCTGGTCGAGTATAACAAAGTCCCAAGATCGAGTATAACAAAGCCCCCGATCGAGTATAACAAAGTCCGTTGATCGAGTATAACAAAGCCCCCTAATCGAGTATAACAAAGCCCCCTCGTCAAGTATAAGAAAGTCCCTTGGTCGAGTATAACAAAATCCCTGATCGAGTATAACAAAGTCCCCTGATCGAGTAAAACAAACACTCTTGATCGATTTTAACAAAACCCCCTGATCGAGTATAAAGAAGCCCCCTCTTCGAGTATAACAAAGTCCTTTGGTCGAGTATAACAAAGTCCCATGATCGAGTATAACAAAGGCCCCTTATCGAGTATAACAAAGGCCCCTGGTCGAGTATAACAAGATGCCCTGATCGAGCATAACAAATTCCCCTGATCGAGTATAAAAAAGTCCCCTGATCGAGTATAACAAAGTCCCCTGATCGAGTATAACAAAGGACCCTAATGGAGTATAACAAAGTCCCAAGATCGAGTATAACAAAGTCCTCTGATCGAGTATAACAAAGTCCTCTGATCGAACATAACAATGTCACGTCATCGAGTATAACAAAGCCCCCTAATCGAGTATAAGAAAGGCACCTGATCGAATAAAACAATGTCCCTATTTGAGTATATACAAAGTCCCCAGATCGAATATAACAAAGTCCCCTGATCGAGTATAACAAAGCCCCTCATAGAGTATAAAAAAGCCCCCTGGTCGAGTATAACAAAGTCCGCAGATAGAGTTCAACAAAGTCACCTCATCGAGAATAACAAAGTCCCCTGATCGAGTATAACAAAGCCCCCTGATCGAGTATAGCAAAGCACATGATCGAGTATAAAAAAGTCCCCTGATCGAGTATAACAAAGTCCCCTGGTCGTGTATAACAAAGTCCCCTGGTCGAGTATTACAAAGTCCCCTGATCGAGTATAACAAAGCCCCCTCATCGAGTTTAACAAAACCCCCTGTTCCATTATAAAAAAGCCCCCTGGTCGAGTATAACAAAGTACCCTGGTCGAGTATAATAAAGTCGAATGATCGAATATAACAAAGTCCCCTGATCGAGTATAACTAAGTCCCCTGATCAAGTATAACAAAGGACGCTAATGGCGTATAACAAAGCCCCAAGATCGCTTATAACAAATTCTCCTGATCGAGTATAACAAAGTCCACTTATCGAGTATAAGAAAGGCACCTGACCGAATATAACGAAGTCCCGAGTCGAGTAAAACAAACACCCCTGATTAAGTATAACAAAGCCCCCTGATCGAGTATAACAAAGTCCCCTAATCGAGTATAACAAAATTCCCTGATTGAGTATAACAAAGTCCCCTGATCGAGTATAACAAAGTCCCTGATCGAGTAAAACAAACACCCCTGGTCGAGTATAACAAAGTCCCCTGATCGAGTATAACAAAGCCCCCTGATCGAGTATAACAAAGTCCCCTGATCGAGTATAACTAAGTGCCCTAATCGAGCATAACTAAATCCCCTGATCGAGTAAAACAAAGGACCCTCATGGAGTATAACAAAGTTCCAAGATCGAGTATAACAAAGTCCTCTGATCGAGTATAACAAAGTCCCCTGATCGAACATAACAATGTGCCGTCATCGAGTATAACAAAGCCCCCTCATCGAGTATAACAAAGTCCCCTTATCAAGTAAAACAAACACCCCTGGTCGAGTATAACAAAGTCCCCTGATCGAGTATAACAAAGCCCTCTGATCGAGTATAACAAAGTCCCCTGATCGAGTATAACTAAGTGCCCTAATCGAGCATAACTAAGTCCACTGATCGAGTATAACAAAGGACCCTCATGGAGTATAACAAAGTCCCAAGATCGAGTATAACAAAGTCCTCTGATCGAGTATAACAAAGTCCCCTGATCGAGTATAACAATGTCCCGTCATCGAGTATAACAAAGCCCCCTGATCGAGTATAAGAAAGGCAACTGATCGAGTAAAAAAAGGCCCCTGGTCGAGTATAACAAAGTCCCCTGGCCGAGTATAACAATGTCCCCTGATCGGGTATAGCAAAGCCCTCTCATCGAGTTTAACAAAACCCGCTGATCGAGTATAAAAAAAACCCCGATCGAGTATAACAAAGTCCGTTGATCGAGTATATCAAAGCCCCCTGATCGAGTATAACAAAGCCCCCTCGTCGAGTATAAGAAAGTCCCCTGGTCGAGTATAACAAAGTCCCCTGATCGAGTATAACAAAGGACCCTAATGGAGTATAACAAAGTCCCAAGATGGAGTATAACAAAGTCCTCTGATCGAGTATAACAAAGTCCCCTGATCGAGTATAACAAAGTCCCAAGATCGAGTATAACAAAGTCCGTTGATCGAGTATAACAAAGCCCCCTGATCGAGTATAACAAAGCCCCCTCGTCGAGTATAAGAAAGTCCCCTGGTCGAGTATAACAAAGTCCCTGATCGAGTATAACAAAGCCCCATGATCGAGTATAACCAATTCCCCGAATCGAGTATAACAAAGTCCCCTGATCGAGTAAAACAAACACCCTTGATCGAGTTTAACAAAACCCCCTGATCGAGTATAAAGAAGCCCCCTCTTCGAGTATAACAAAGTCCTTTGGTCGAGTATAACAAAGTCCCTTGATCGAGTATAACAAAGGCCCCTTATCGAGTATAACAAAGGCCCCTGGTCGAGTATAACAAGATGCCCTGATCGAGCATAACAAATTCCCCTGATCGAGTATAAAAAAGTCCCCTGATCGAGTATAACAAAGCCCCCTGATCGAGTATAACAAAGTTCCCTGATCGAGTATAACAAAGTCCCCTGGTCGTGAATAACAAAGTCCCCTGGTCGAGTATTACAAAGTCGCCTGATCGAGTATAACAAAGCCCCCTCATCGAGTTTAACAAAACCCCCTAATCGAGTATAAAAAAAGCCCCCTGGTCGAGTATAACAAAGTCCCCTGGTCGAGTATAATAAAGTCGAATGATAGAGTATAACAAAGCACCCTGATCAAGTATAGCAAAGGTCCCACGGCGTATAAACAAATTTCTCCTGATCGAGTATAACAAAGTCCGCTGATCGAGTATAACAAAGTCCCCTGATCGAGTAAAACAAACACCCTGGTCGAGTATAACAAAGTCCCTGATCGAGTATACAGCCCTGATCGAGTACAACAAAGTCCCCTGATCGAAAGTAAAACAAACACGCCTGGTCGAGTATACGTTCCTGATCGAGCATAACAGCCCCTGATCGAGATAATAAAAGTCCCCTGATCGAGTATAACTAAGTGCCCTAATCGAGCATAACTAAGTCCCCTGATCGAGTATGACAAAGGACCCTCATGGAGTATAACAAAGTCCCAAGATCGAGTATAACAAAGTCCTCTGATCGAGTATAACAAAGTCCCCTGATCGAGTATAACAAAGTCCCGTCATCGAGTATAACAAATCCCCCTACTCGAGTATAAGAAAGGCAACTGATCGAGTAAAAAATAGGCCCCTGGTCGAGTATAACAAAGTCCCCTGGCCGAGTATAACAATGTCCCCTGATCGAGTATAACAAAGCCCTCTCATCGAGTTTAACAAAACCCGCTGATCGAGTATAAAAAAGCCCCCTGGTCGAGTATAGCAAAGTCCCCTGGTCGAGTATAACAAAGTCCCATGATCGAGTATTACAAAGGCCCCGAATCGAGTATAACAAAGGCCCCTGGTCGAAAATAACAAAGACCCCTGAACGAGTATACTAAAGCTCCCTGGTCGAGTATAACCAAGTCCCAAGATCGAGTATAACAAAGCCCCCCGATCGAATATAACAAAGTCCTTTGATCGAGTATAACAAAGCCCCCTGATCGAGTATAACAAAGCCCCCCGATCGAGTATAACAAAGTCCTCTGATCGAGTATAACAAAGTCCCCTGATCGAGTATAACAAAGTCCCGTCATCGAGTATAACAAAGCCCCTGATCGAGTATAAGAAAGGCACCTGATCGAATATAACAATGTCCCTAGTCGAGTATAACAAAGTCCACTAATCGAGTATAAGAAAGTCCCCTGATCGAGTATAACAAACCCCCCCATCGAGTATAACAAAGTCCCCTGATCGAGTATAACAAAGTCCACTAATCGAGTATAAGAAAGGCACCAGACCGAATATAACAAAGTCCCGAGTCGAGTAAAACAAACACCCCTGATTGAGTATATCAAAGCCCCCTGATCGAGTATAACAAAGTCCCCTGATCGAGTATAACAAAATCCACTGATCGAGTATAACAAAGTCCCCTGATCGAGTAAAACAAACACCCCTGGTCGAATATAACAAAGTCCCCTGATCGAGTATAACAAAGCCCCCTGATCGAGTATAACAAAGTCCCCTGATCGAGTATAACAAAGTCCACTAATCGAGTATATCAAAGGACCAATGGAATATAACAGTTCCCCAAGATCGAGTAAAACAAAGTCCTCTGATCGAGTATAACAAAGTCCCCTGATTGAACATAACAATGTCACGTCATCGAGTATAACAAAGCCCCCCCTAATCGAGTACAAGAAAGGCACCTGATCAAATAAAACAATGTCCCTAGTCGAAAGTATATAAAGTCCCCAGATCGAGAACAAAGTCCCCAGATTGAGTATAACAAAGTCCCGAGTCGAGTCAAACAAACACCCCTGATTAAGTATAAAAAAGCCCCCTGGTCGAGTATAACAAAGTCCGCAGATCGAGTTCAACAAAGTCACCTTATCGAGAATAACAAAGTCCCCTGATCGAGTATAACAAAGCCCCCTGATCGAGTATAGCAAAGCCCATGATCGAGTATAAAAAAGTCCCATGATCAAGTATAACAAAGTCCCCTGATCGATTATAACAAAGTCCCCTGGTCGTGTATAACAAAGTCCCCTGGTCGAGTATTACAAAGTCCCCTGATCGAGTATAACACAGCCCCCTCATCGAGTTTAACAAAACCCCCTGATCGAGTATAAAAAAGCCCCCTGGTCGAGTATAACAAAGTCGCATGATCGAGTATAACAAAGTCCCCTTATCGAGTATAACTAAGTCCCCTGATCGAGTATAACAAAGGACCCTAATGGCGTATAACAAAGTCCCAAGATCGCGTATAACAAATTCTCCTGATCGAGTATAACAAAGTCCGCTGATCGAGTATAACAAAGTACCCTCATCGAGTATAACAAAGTGCCCTGATCGAGAATAACAAAGTACACTAATCGAGTATAAGGAAGGCACCTGCCGAATATAACAAAGTCCCGAGTCGAGTAAAACAAACACCCCTGATTGAGTATAACAAAGCCCCCTGATCGAGTATAACAAAGTCCCCTGATCGAGTATAACAAAATCCCCTGATCGAGTATAACAATGTCCCCTGATCGAGTATAACAAAGTCCCCTGATCGATTAAAACAAACACCCCTGGTCGAGTATAACAAAGTCCCCTGATCGAGTATAACAAAGCCCCCCAATCGAGTATAACAAAGTCCCCTGATCGAGTATAACTAAGTGCCCTAATCGAGCATAACTAAGTCCCCTGATCGAGTATAACAAAGGACCCTAATGGAGTATAACAAAGTCCCAAGATCGAGTATAACAAAATCCTCTGATCGAGTATAACAAAGTCCCCTGAGCGAACATAACAATGTCCCGTCATCGAGTATAACAAAGCCCCTGATCGAGTATCAGAAAGGCACCTGATCGAATATAACAATGTCCCTAGTCTAGTATATACAAAGTCCCCAGATCGAGTATTACAAAGTCTCCAGATCGAGTATAACAAAGTCCCCTGATCGAGTATAACAAACCCCCTCATCGAGTATAAAAAAGTCCCCTGGTCGAGTATAACAAAGTCCGCAGATCGAGTACAACAAAGTCACCTTATCGAGAGTAACAAAGTCCCCTGATCGAGTATAACAAAGCACCCTGATCGAGTATAACAAAGTCCCCTTGACGTGTATAACAAAGTCCCCTGGTCGAGTATTACAAAGTCCCCTGATTGAGTATAACAAAGCCCCCTTCTCGAGTTTAACAAAACCCCCTGATCGAGTATAAAAAGCCCCCTGGTCGAGTATAACAAAGTCCCCTGGTGAAACATAAATGAGTCATGATAAAATATAACTTCTAAGTCCCTGATCAGTATAAAAGGACCTAATGGCGTATTACAAGGGCCAAAGATCGCGTATATAACAACGTCTCTGATCGATATAACAAAGTACTGAGCAAATGCCGTAAGTGCCCACGATCGAAGAATAACAAAGGAATCTGATGGGGTTAACAAAGAGGTCCTTGCTCCCCGAGGTACAATAAAGCCCTGATCTGAAGAACAACAAAGTCCTGATGCGAGTATAACAGAATTCCCATTATCAGGTATAACAAAGGC
Source organism: Homarus americanus (assembly GCF_018991925.1). Taxonomy (NCBI): domain Eukaryota; kingdom Metazoa; phylum Arthropoda; class Malacostraca; order Decapoda; family Nephropidae; genus Homarus; species Homarus americanus. The sequence continues at coordinate 26,741 of NW_024755756.1, forward strand.
CCTTGATCAGGTATAACAAAGGAATCCTGATCGAGTATAACAAAGCCCCTGATCGCGTATAACAAAGTCCCCTGGTCGAGTAAAACAAAGTCCCCTGGCCGAGTATAACAAAGGCCCCTGGTCGAGTATAACAAAGTCCTTTGGTCGAGTATATCAAAGTCCCATAATCGAGTATAACAAAGGCCCCTTTTCGAATATAACAAAGGCCCCTGGTCGAGTATAACAAAGTCCCCTGATCGAGTATAACTAAGTGCCCTAATCGAGTATAACAAAGGACCCTAATGGAGTATAACAAAGTCCCAAGATTGAGTATAACAAAGTCAAAAGATCGAGCATAACAAAGTCCCCTGATCGAGTATAACAAAGTCCCTTGATCGAGTATAACAAAGTCCCCTGATCGAGTATAACAAAGTCCCCTGATCGAGAATATCAAAGTCCCTTGATCGAGTATAACAAAGGACCCTAATGGAGTATAACAAAGTCCCAAGATCGAGTATAACAAAGTCCTCTGATCGAGTATAACAAAGTCCCTTGATCGAGTATAACAAAGTCCCATCATCGAGTATAACAAAGACCCCTGATCGAGTATAAGAAAGGCACCTGATCGAATATCACAATGTCCGTTGTCGAGTATATACAAAGTCCCCTGATCGAGTATAACAAAGCCCCCTCATCGAGTACAAAAAAGCCCCCTGGTCGAATATAACAAAGTCCCCTAGCCAAGTATAACAAAGTCCCCAGATCGAGTATAACAAAGCCCACTCATCGAGTTTATCAAAACCCCCTGATCGAGTATGTAAAAGCCCCCTGGTCGAGTATAACAAAGTCCCCTGATCGAGTATACTAAAGTCCCCTGATCGAGTATAACAAAGTCACAAGATCGAGTATAACAAAGCCCCCCGATCGAGTTTAAAAAAAACCCTGATCGAGTATAAAAAAGCCCCCTGGTCGAGTATAACAAAGTTCCCTGGTCGAGTATAACACAGCCCCCTCATCGAGTTTAAGAAAACCCACTGATCGAGTATATAAAAGCCCCCTGGTCGAGTATAACAAAGCCCCCTGATCGAGTTTAACAAAGTCCCCTGGTCGAGTATAACAAAGTCCCCTGGTCGAGTATAAGAAAGTCCCCTGATCGAGTATAACAAAGTCCCCTGATCGATTAAAACAAACACCCTTTATCGAGTTTATCATATTCCCCTTATCGAGTACAATAAAGCCCCTGATCGAGTATGTAAAAGCCCCCTGGTCGAGTATAACAAAGTCCCCTGATCGAGTATAACAAAGTCCCGTCATCGAGTATAACAAAGACCCTGATCGAGTATAAGAAAGGCACCTGATCGAATATAACAATGTCCGTAGTCGAGTATATACACAGTCCCCTGATCGAGTATAACAAAGCCCCTCATCGAGTACAAAAAAGCCCCCTGGTCGAGTATAACAAAGTCCCTTATCGAGTATAACAAAGCCCTCTGATCGAGTATAACAAAGCCCCTCATCGAGTATAAAAAAGCCCCCTGGTCGAATATAACAAAGTCCCCTGGCCAAGTATAACAAAGTCCCCGGATCGAGTATAACAAAGCCCACTCATCGAGTTTAACAAAAAACCCTGATCGAGTATGTTAAAGCCCCCTGGTCGAGTATAACAAAGTCCCCTGATCGAGTGTACTAAAGCCCCCTGATTGAGTATAACAAAGTCCCAAGATCGAGTATAACAAAGCCCCCCGATCGAGTATAACAAATTCCGCTGATCGAGTATAACAAAGCCCCCTGATCAAGTATAACAAAGTCCCCTGGTCGAGTAAAACAAAGTCCCCTGGCCGAGTATAACAAAGTCCCCTCATCGAGTATAACAAAGCCCCCTCATCGAGTTTAAGAAAACTCCCTGATCGAGTATATAAAAGCCCCCTGGTCGAGTATAACAAAGTTCCCTGGTCGAGTA
>NW_024755757.1:0-12801 GCF_018991925.1 Homarus americanus
CGAGTATAACAAAGTCCCCTGGTCGAGTATAACAAAGTCCCCTGATTCAGTATAACAAAGTCCTCTGATCGTGTATAACAAAGTCTCCTGGTCGAGCATAACAAAGGCCCCTGGTCGAGTATAAAAACGTCATCTGGTCGAGTATAACAAAGTCCCCTGGACGACTATAACAAAGTCCCATGATCGAGTATAACAAAGCCCCCTCATCGAGTATAACAAAGTCCCCTGATCGAATATAACAAAGCCCCCTGCTCGAGTAAAACAAAGTCCCCTGATTGAGTATAACAAAGTCCACTGATCGAATATAACAAAGCCCCTTGCTCGAGTAAAATAAAGTCCCCTGATTGAGTATAACAAAGTCATCTGAACAAGTATAACAAAGTCACCTGATCGAGTATACCAAAGTCCCTTGATTGAGTATAACAAAGGCCCCTCATCGAGTATAACAAAGACCCTGAACGAGTACAACAAAATCCCCTGATCGAGTATAAGAAAGTCCCCTGATCGAGTATAACAAAGAACCGGATTGAGCATAACAAAGGCCCCTGGTCGAGCATAACAAAGTCCCCTGGTCGAGTATAACAAAGGCCCCATGTCAACAGAAACAAAGTCCCCTGGTCGAGTCTAACAAAGTCCCCTGATCGAGGATAACAAAGTCCCCTGGTCGAGTAAAACAAAGTCCCCTCATCGAATATAACAAAGTCCCGTGATCGAGTATAACAAAGTCCCCTAATCGAGTATAACAAAGGCCCCTAATCGAGTATAACAAAGTCCCCTGATCGAGTATAACAAAGCCCCGGATCGAGCATAACAAAGGCCCCTGGTCGAGCATAACAAATTCCCCTGGTCGAGTATAACAAAGTCTCCATGTCAACAGAAACAAAGTCCCCTGGACGAATATAACCAAAGTCCCCTGATCGAGTATAACAAAGTCCCCTGATCGAGTATAACAAAGTCCCCTTATCGAGTATAACAAAAAGGCTCCTCGTCGAGCATAACAAAGTCCCCTGGTCGAGTAAAACAAAGTCTCCTGATCGAGTAAAACAAAGTCCCTTGGTCGAGTATAACAAAGCCCTCTGATCGAGTATAATAAAGCCCCCTGATAGAGAAAAACAAAGTCCCCTGATTGAGTATAACAAAGTCCCTTGATCAAGTATAACAAAGTCCCCTGATCGAGCATAACAAAGGCACCCTGGTCGAGTATAACAAAGCCCCCTGATCGAGTATGACAAAGTCCCATGAACGAATATAACAAAGTCACCTGATCGAGTATAACAAAGTCCCCTGAATGAGTATAGCAAAGTCCCCCGATCGAGTATAACAAAGGCACCTGACCGAGTATAACAAAGTCCCCTGGTCGAGTATAACAAAGTCCCCTGATCGAGTAAGACAAAGTCCCCAGGTCGAGTATAACAAAGTCCCCTGATTGAGTATAACAAAGTCCTCTGATCGAGCATAACAAAGTCCCCTGGTCGAGCATAACAAAGGCCCCAGGTCGAGTATAAAAATGTCCTCTGATCGAGCATAACAAAGGCACCCTGGTCGAGTATAACAAAGTCCCCTGGTCGAGTATAACAAAGTCCCCTGATCAAGTATAACGAAGGCCCCTGATCGAGTATGACAAAGTCACCTGATCGAGTATAACAAAGCCCCCTTGATCGAGTATAACAAAGACCCCTGATCAAATATAAAAAATCCCCTGATTCAGTATAACAAAGTCCCCTCATCGAGTATAACAAATTCCCATGATCGAGCATAACAAAGTCCCCTCGTCGAGTATAACAAAGTCCCCTGATCGAGAGAAACAAAGTCCCCTGGTCGAGTATAACAAAGTCCCCTGATCGAGTATAACAAAGCCCCCTCATCGAGAAAAACAAAGTCCCCTAATTGAGTATAACAAAGTACTCTGATCGAGTAAAACAAAGTCCCCTGGTCGATTAAAACAAAGTCCCCTGATAGAGTATAACAAAGTCCACTGATCGAGTATAACAAAGTCCCCTGATCGAGTATAACAAAGGCCCCTGATCGAGTATAACAAAGTCCCCTGATCGAGTATAACAAATTCCCCTGATCGAGTATAACAAAGCCCCGGTTCGAGCATAACAAAGGCCCCTGGTCGAGCATAACAAATTCTTGGTCGAGTATAACAAAGTCCTTGATTGGGAGAGAAACAAAGTTCCTGGGTTGCATATAAATAAAGTCCCCTGATCGAGTATAACAAAGTCCCTGATCGAGTATAACAAAGTCCCCTGATCGAAAGATAACAAAAGGCCCTCAGTATATAACAAAGTCCCCTGGTCGAGTATAACAAAGTCCCTGATCGAGAGAAACAAAGTCCCCCTGGTTGCATATAACAAAGTCCCCTGATCGAGTATAACAAAGTCCCCTGATCGAGTATAACAAAGTACCCTGATCGAGTATAACAAAAAGGCTCTTGTTCGAGCATAACTAAGTCCCCTGGTCGAGTATAACAAAGTCTCCTGATCGAGTAAAACAAAGTCCCATGATCGAGCTTAACAAAGGCACCCTGGTCTAGTATAACAATGTCCCCTGGTCGAGTATAACAAAGTCCCCTGATAGAGTATAACGAAGGCCCCTGATCGAGTATAACAAAGTCCCCTGATCGAGTATAACAAAACCCACTTGATCGAGTATAACAAAGCCCCCAGATCAGATATAAAAAGTCCCCAGATTGAGTATAACAAAGTCCCCTCATTGAGTATAACAAATTCCCATGATCGAGCATAACAAAGGCACCCTGGTCGAGCATAACAAAGTCCCTTGGTCGAGTATAACAAAGTCCCCTGATCGAGTATAACAAAGACCTCAGATCGAGTATACCAAAGTCCCCTAATCGAGTATAACAAAGCCCCCTGATCGAGTATAACAAAGACCTCTCATCGAGTATAAGACAGTCCCCTGATCGAGTGTAACAAAGTTCCCTGATCGAGTATAATAAAGTCCCCTGATCGAGTAAAACAAAGTCCCCTGGTCAAGTATAACAAAGGCCCCTAATCGAGTATAACAAAGACCTTTCATTGAGTATAACAAAGTCCCCTGAGCGAATAAAAAAAAGGCCCCTTCTCGAGCATAAGAAAGTCTCCTGGTCGAGTATACCAAAGTCCCCTAATCGAGTAAAACAAAGTCCGAAGGCGAGTATAACAAAGTCCCCTGATCGAGAGAAACAAAATCACCTGATCGAGTAAAACAAAGTCCCCTTGTCAAGTATAACAAAGGCCCCTAATCGAGTTTAACAAAGACCTCTGATTGAGTATAACAAAGTCCCCTGAGCGAATAAAAAAAGGCCCCTGGTCGAGCATAACAAAGTCCCCTGGTCAAGTATACCAAAGTCCCCCAATCGAGTAAAACAAAGTCCCCTGGTCGAGTATAACCACCTCCCCTGATCGAGAGAAACAAAGTCCCCTGGTCGAGTATAACAAAGTCCCCTAATCGAGTATAACAAAGTACTCTGATCGAGAAAAACAAAGTCCCCTGGTCGAGTAAAACAAAGTCCCCTGATCGAGTATAACAAAGTCCCCTGATTGAGTATAACAAAGTCCCCTGATCGAGTATAACAAAGTCCCCTGGTCGAGTATAACAAAGTCCCTAATCAGGAAGGAAACAAAAAGTCCCCTGGGCGAGTAAAACAAAGTCCCCTGATCGAGTATAAAAAAAACCCCTCATCGAGTATTACAAAGGCCCGTCTTTGAGTATAACAAAGATCCCTGATCGAGTATAACAAAGTCCCATGAACGAATATAACAAAGTCACCTGATCGAGTATACCAAAGTCCCCTGATCGATTATAACAAAAGCCCCTGCTTGAGTATAAAAATGGCCCCTCATCGAGTATAACAAAGTCCTCTAAATGAGTATAACAAAGGCCCCCGATCGAGTATAACAAAGGCACCTGACCGAGTATAACAAAGTCCCCTGGTCGAGTATAACAAAGTCCCCTGATTGAGTATAACAAAGTACTCTGATCGAGTATAACAAAGTCCCCTAGTCGAGCATAACAAAGGCCCCTGGTCGAGTATAAAAACGTCCCCTGGTCGAGTATAACAAAGTCCCCTGGACGACTATAACAAAGTCCCATGATCGAGTATAACAAAGCCCCCTCATCGAGTATGACAAAGGCCCCTGATCGAGTAGAACGAAGCCCCCTGATCGAGTATAACAAAGTCCTCTGAACGAGTATAACAAAGTCACCTGATTGAGTATACCAAAGTCCCCTGATCGAGTATAACAAAGGCCTCTGTTCGAGTATAACAAAGTCCCCTGAACGATTACAACAAAGTCCCCTGATCGAGTATAACAAAGTCCCCTGATCGAGTATAACAAGGCCCCGGATCGTGTATAACAAAGGCCCCTGGTCGAGTATAACAAAGTCCCCTGATCGAGTATAACAAAGTCACCTGATCGAGTATAACAAAGTCCCTGAATGAGTATAACAAGGCCCCCGATCGGCGGAAACAACAAGGCACCCTGACCGAGTATAACAAAGTTCCCCTTGGTCAGGTATAACAAAAGGCCCCTGATCGAGGTAAGACAAAGGTCCCCAGGTCGAGGTATAACAAAGTCCCTGGTCGAGGCATAACAAAAGGCCCCCAGGTCCTAAGTATAAAAAACGTCCCCTGATCCGGAGCATAACAAAGGCACCCTGGTCGAGTATAACAATGTCCCCTGGTCGAGTATAACAAAGTCCCCTGATCGAGTATAACGAAGGCCCCTGATCGAGTATAACAAATTCACCTGATCGAGTATAACAAAGCCCCCTTGATCGAGTATAACAAAGACCCCTGATCAAATATAAAAAGTCCCCTGATTCAGTATAACAAAGTCCCCTCATCGAGTATAACAAATTCCTATACTCGAGCATAACAAAGGCACCCTGGTAGAGTATAACAAAGTCCCCTGGTCGAGTATAACAAAGTCCCCTGATCGAGAGAGACAAAGTCCCCTGGTCGAGTATAACAAAGTCCCCTGATCGAGTATAACAAAGTCCCCTCATCGAGAAAAACAAAGTCCCCTGATTGAGTATAACAAAGTACTCTGATCGAGTAAAACAAAGTCCCCTGGTCGATTAAAACAAAGTCCCCTGATCGAGTATAACAAAGTCCCCTGATCGAGTATAAAATAGTCCCCTGATTGAGTATAACAAAGTCCCTTGATCGAGTATAACAAAGTCCCCTGATCGAGCATAACAAAGGCACCCTGGTCGAGTATAACAAAGCCCCCCTGTTCGAATATGACAAAGACCCATGAACGAATATAACAAAGTCACCTCATCGAGTATAACAAAGTCCCCTGAATGAGTATAACAAAGGCCCCCGATCGAGTATTACAAAGGCACCTGACCGAGTATAACAAAGTCCCCTGGTCGAGTATAACAAAGTCCCCTGATGGAGTAAAACAAAGTCCCCTGGTCGAGTATAACAAAGTCCCCTGATTGAGTATAACAAGTCCTCTGATCGAGTATAACAAAGTCCCCTGGTCGAGCATAACAAAGGCCCCTGGTCGAGTATAAAAACGTCCCCTGGTCGAGTATAACAAAGTCCCCTGGACGACTATAACAAAGTCCCATGATCGAGTATAACAAACCCCCCTCATCGAGTATAACAAAGTCCCCTGATCGAATATAACAAAGCCCCCTGCTCGAGTAAAACAAAGTCCCCTGTTTGTGTATAACAAAGTCCCCTGATCGAATATAACAAAGCCCCCCTCTCGAGTAAAACAAAGTCTCCTGATTGAGTATAACAAAGTCCTCTGAACAAGTATAACAAAGTCACCTGATCGAGTATGCCAAAGTCCCTTGATCGAGTATAACAAAGGCCCCTCATCGAGTATAACAAAGACCCTGAACGAGTACAACAAAATCCCCTGATCGAGTATAACAAAGTCCCCTGATCGAATATAACAAAGAACCGGATCGAGCATAACAAAAGGCCCCTGTCGAGCACTTAACAAAGTCCCCTGGTCGAGTATAACAAAGTCCATGATCGAGAAGAAACAAAAGTCCCCTGGTCGAGCATAACAAAGGCCCCTCGTCGAGCATAACAAAGCCCCCCTCATCGAATAATACAAAGTCCCCTGATCAAGTATAACAAAGTCCCCTGATCGAGTATAACAAATTTCCCTTGTCGAGTATAACAAAGGCTCCTCATGGAGCATAACAAAGACCCTGATGGAGTATAACAAAGTCCCCTAATCGAGGAAAACAAAGCCCCCTGATCGAGTCTAACAACGTCCCCTGATCGAGTATAACAAAGGCCCCGGATCGAGAGCATAACAAAAGGCCCCTGGTCGGAGAGCATAACAAAAATCCCCTGGTCAGGAGTATAACAATGTCCCCATGTCCAGCAGAAACAAAGTCCCCTGGTCGAGGTATAACAAAGTCCCTGATCCAGAGGTATAACAATGTCCCCTGATCGAGTATAACAAATTCCCCTTATCGAGTATAACAAAAAGGCTCCTCGTCGAGCATAACAATGTTCCCTGGTCGAGTAAAACAAAGTCTCCTGATCGAGTAAAACAAAGTCCTCTGGTCGAGTATAACAAAGTCCCCTGATCGAGTATAACAAAGCCCTCTCATAGAGAAAAACAGAGTCCCCTGATTGAGTATAACAAAGTCCCTTGATTGAGTATAACAAAGTCTCCTGATCGAGCATAACAAAGGCTCCCTGGTCGAGTATAACAAAGCCCCCTGATCGAGTATGAGAAAGTCCCATGAACGAATATAACAAAGTCACCTGATCGACTATAACAAAGTCCACTGAATGAGTATAACAAAGGACCCCGATCGAGTATAACAAAGGCACCTGACCGAGTATAACAAAGTCCCCTGGTCGAGTATAACAAAGTACCCTGATCGAGTAGGACAAAGTCCCCAGGTCAAGTATAACAAAGTCCCCTGATTGAGTATAACAAAGTCCTCTGATCGAGGATAACAAAGTCCCCTGGTCAAGCATAACAAAGGCCCCAGGTCGAGTATAAAAACGTCCCCTGATCGAGCATAACAAAGGCACCCTTGTCGAGTATAACAACGTCCCCTGGTCGAGTATAACAAAGTCCCCTGATCGAGTATAACGAAGGCCCCTGATCGAGTATAACAAAGTCACCTGATCGAGTATAACAATGCCCCCTTGATCGAGTATAACAAAGACCCCTGATCAAATATAAAAAGTCCCCTCATTCAGTATAACAAAGTCCCCTCATCGAGTATAACAAATTCCCATGATCGAGCATAAACAAAGGCACCCTGGTAGAGTATAACAAAGTTCCCTGGTCGAGTATAACAAAGTCCCCTGATCGAGAGAAACAAAGTCCCCTGGTCGAGTATAACAAAGTCCCCTCATCGAGTATAACAAAGCCCCCTCATCGAGAAAAACAAAGTCCTCTGATTGAGTATGACAAAGTACTCTGATCGAGTAAAACAAAGTCCCCTGGTCGAGTAAAACAAAGTCCCCTAATCGAGTATAACAAAGTCCCCTGATCGAGTATAACAAAGTCCCCTGATCGAGTATAACATAGGCCCCTGATCCAGAGTATAACAAGTCCCTGATCGCATATAACAAAGCCCCGGATCCAGGCATAACAAAAGACCCCTGGTCCCCAGAGCATAACTTAACGTCCCTGGTCGAGTATAACAAAATTCCTGATCGAGAGAAACAAAAGTCCCTGGTTGCATATAACCGAGTCCCCAGATCCAGAGTATAACAAAGTCCCCAGATCCCGAGTATAACATAGTCCCCTGATCGAGTATAACAAAAAGGCTCCTGGTCGAGTATAACAAAGTCCCCTGGTCGAGTATAACAAAGTCTCCTGATCAAGTAAAACAAAGTCCCCTGGTCGAGTATAACAAAGTCCAATGATCGAGTATAACAAAGCCCCCTGATCGAGAAAAACTAAGTCCCCTGATTGAGTATAACAAAGTCCCCTGATCGAGTATAACAAAGTCCCCTGATCGAGCTTAACAAAGGCACCCTGGTCTAGCATAACAATGTCCCCTGGTCGAGTATAACAAAGTCCCCTGATCGAGTATAACGAAGGCCCCTGATCGAGTATAAGAAAGTCCCCTGATCGAGTATAACAAAGCCCCCTTGATCGAGTATAACAAAGCCCCCTGATCAAGTATAAAAAGTCCCCAGATTGAGTATAACAAAGTCCCCTCATCGAGTATAACAAATTCCCATGATCGAGCATAACAAAGGCACCCTGGTCGAGCATAACAAAGTCCCCTGGTCGAGTATAACAAAGTCCCCTGATCGAGTATAACAAAGACCTCAGATCGAGTATACCAAAGTCCCCTGATCGAGTATAACAATGCCCCCTGATCGAGTATAACAAAGTCCCCTGGTCAAGTATAACAAAGGCCCCTAATCGAGTATAACAAAGACCTCTCATTTAGTATAACAAAGTCCCCTCATCGAGTATAACAAATTCCCATGATCGAGCATAACAAAGGCACTCTGGTCGAGCATAACAAATTCCCCTGGTCGAGTATAACAAAGTCCCCTGATCGAGTATAACAAAGACCTCAGATCGAGTATACCAAAGTCCCCTGATCGAGTATAACAAAGCCCCCTCATCGAGTATAACAAAGTCCCCTGGTCAAGTATAACAAAGGCCCCTAATCGAGTATAACAAAGACCTCTCATTGAGTATAACAAAGTCCCCTGAGCGAATAAAAAAAGGCCCCTCGTCGAGCATAAGAAAGTCCCCTGATTGAGTATACCAAAGTCCCCTGATCGAGTAAAACAAAGTCCGAAGGCGAGTATAACAAAGTCCCCTGATCGAGAGAAACAAAATCACCTGATCGAGTAAAACAAAGACCCCTTGTCAAGTATAACAAAGGCCCCTAATCGAGTATAACAAAGACCTCTGATTGAGTATAACAAAGTCCCCTGAGCGAATAAAAAAAGGCCCCTGGTCGAGCATAACAAAGTCCCCTGGTCGAATATACCAAAGTCCCCTAATCGAGTAAAACAAAGTCCCCTGGTCGAGTATAACAAAGTCTCTTGATCGAGAGAAACAAAGTCCCCTGGTCGAGTATAACAAAGTCCCCTGATCGAGTATAATAACGCCCCCTCATCGAGAAAAATAAAGTCCCCTGATTGATTATAACAAAGTACTCTGATCGAGTAAAACAAAGTCCCCTGGTCGAGAAAAACAAAGTCCCCTGATCGAGTATAACAAAGTCCCCTGATTGAGTACAACAAAGTCCCCTGATCGAGTATAACAAAGGCCCTTGATCGAGTATAACAAAGTCCCTTGATCGAGTATAACAAAGCCCCGGATCGAGCTTAACAAAGGCCCCTGGTCGAGCATAACAAAGTCCCCTGGTCGAGTATAAGAAAGTCCCCTAATCGAGAGAAACAAAGTCCCCTGGTTGCATATAACAAAGTCCCTTGATCGAATATAACAAAGTCCCCTGATCGAGTATAACAAAGTCCCCTGACCGAGTATAACAAAAAGGCTACTGGTCGAGCATAACTAAGTCCCCTGGTCGAGTATAACAAAGTCTCCTGATCGAGTAAAACAAAGTCCCCTGGTCGAGTATAACAAAGTCCAATGATCGAGTATAACAAAGCCCCCTGATCGAGAAAAACAAAGTCCCCTGATTAAGTATAACAAAGTCCTCTGATCGAGTATAACAAAGTCCCCTGATCGAGCATAACAAAGGCACCCTGGTCGAGTATAACAAAGTCCCCTGGTCGAGTATAACAAAGTCCCCTGATCGAGTATAACGAAGGCCCCAGATCGAGTATAACAAAGCCCCAATGATCGAGTATAACAAAGACCCCTGATCAAATATAAAAAATCCCCTGATCGAGTATATCAAAGCCCCCTTGTCGAGTATAACAAAGTCTCCTCATCGAGTATAACAAAGTTCCTTGGTCGAGTATAACAAAGTCCCCTGATCGAGTATAACAAAGCCCCCTCATCGAGAAAAACAAAGTACCCTGATTGAGTATAACAAATAATCTGATCGAGTATAACAAAGTCCCCTGATCGAGTATAACAAAGGCCCCTGATCGAGTATAACAAAGTCCCCTGATCGAGTATAACAAAGCCCCGGATCAGGCATAACCGAGGCCCCTGGTCGAGCATAACAAAAGTCCCCCTGGTCGGTATAACAAAAGTCCCCTGATCGGAAACAAAAGTCCCTGGTTTGCATATAACAGAGTCCCCTGATCAGGTATAACAGGTCCCTGATCAGGTATAACAAAAAGGCTCCTCGTCGAGCATAACAAAGTCCCCTGGTCGAGTAAAACAAAGTCTCCTGATCGAGTAAAACAAAGTCCCTTGGTCGAGTATAACAAAGCCCCCTGATCGAGTATAACAAAGTCCCCTGACAGAGAAAAACAAAGTCCCCTGATTGAGTATAACAAAGTCCCTTGATCGAGTATAACAAATTCCCATGATCTTGCATAACAAAGGCACCCTGGTCGAGCATAACAAAGTCCCCTGGTCGAGTATAACAAAGTCCCCTGATCGAGTATAACAAAGACCTCAGATCGAGTATACCAAAGTCCCCTGATCGAGTATAACAAAGCCCCCTGATCGAGTATAACAAAGTCCCCTGGTCAAATATAACAAAGGCCCCTAATCGAGTATAACAAAGACCTCTCATTGAGTATAACAAAGTCCCCTGAGCGACTAAAAAAAGGCCCCTCGTCGAGCATAAGAAAGTCCCCTGATTGAGTATACCAAAGTCCCCTAATCGAGTAAAACAAAGTCCGAAAGCGAGTATAACAAAGTCCCCTGATCGAGAGAAACAAAATCACCTGATCGAGTAAAACAAAGTCCCCTAGTCAAGTATAACAAAGGCCCCTAATCGAGTATAACAAAGACCTCTGATTGAGTATAACAAAGTCCCCTGAGCGAATAAAAAAAAGGCCCCTGGTCGAGCATAACAAAGTCCCCTGGTCGAGTATACCAAAGTCCCCTAATCGAGTAAAACAAAGTCCCCTGGTCGAGTATAACAAAGACCCCTGATCGAGAGAAACAAAGTCCCCTGGTCGAGTATAATAAAGTCCCCTGATCGAGTATAACAAAGCCCCCTCATCGAGAAAAACAAAGTCTCCTGATTGAGTATAACAAAGTACTCTGATCGAGTAAAACAAAGTCCCCTGGTCGAGTAAAACAAAGTCCCCTGATCGAGTATAACAAAGTCCCCTGATTGAGTATAACAAAGTCCCCTGATCGAGTATAACAAAGACCCCTGATCGAGTATAACAAAGTCCCCTGATCGAGTATAACAAAGCCCCGGATCGAGCTTAACAAAGGCCCCTGGTCGAGCATAACAAATTCCCCTGGTCGAGTATAACAAAGTCCCCTAATCGAGAGAAACAAAGTCCCCTGGTTGCATATAACAAAGTCCCCTGATCGAATATAACAAAGTCCCCTGATCGAGTTTAACAAAGTCCCCTGTTCGAGTATAACAAAAAGGCTCCTGGTCGAGCATAACTAAGTCCCCTGGTCGAGTATAACAAAGTCTCCTGATCGAGTAAAACAAAGTCCCCTGGTCGAGTATAACAAAGTCCAATGATCGAGTATAATAAAGCCCCCTGATCGAGAAAAACAAAGTCCCCTGATTGTGTATAACAAAGTCCCCTGATCGAGTATAACAAAGTCCCCTGATCGAGCATAACAAAGGCACCCTGGTCGAGTATAACAAAGTCCCCTGGTCGAGTATAACAAAGTCCCCTGATCGAGTATAACGAAGGCCACTGATCGAGTATAACAAAGCCCCAATGATCGAGTATAACAAAGACCCCTGATCAAATATAAAAAGTCCCCTGATTGAGTATATCAAAGCCCCCTTGTCGAGTATAACAAAGTCTCCTCATCGAGTATAACAAAGTTCCTTGGTCGAGTAAAACAAAGTCCCCTGATCGAGTATAACAATGCCCCCTCATCGAGAAAAACAAAGTCCCCTGATTGAGTATAACAAATACTCTGATCGAGTATAACAAAGTCCCCTGATCGAGTATAACAAAGGCCCCTGATCGAGTATAACAAATTCCCCTGATCAAGTATAACAAAGCCCCGGATCGAGCATAACAAAGGCCCCTGGTCGAGCATAACAAAGTCCCCTGGTCGAGTATAACAAAGTCCCCTGATCGAGAGAAACAAAGTCCCCTGGTTGCATATAACAAAAGTCCCTGATCGAGTATAACAAAATTCCTGATCGAGTATAACCAAGTCCCTGATCGAGTATAACAGCTGCCCCTGATCGGGTATAACGAGTCCTGGTCCTTGCAGAAGTATAACAAAAGGCCCTAATAAAATTATAGCCAAGGGCACTAATTTAGTATAACAAAGTCCCCTCATCGAGTATAACAAATTCCCATGATCGAGCATAACAAAGGCACCCTGGTCGAGCATAACAAATTCCCCTGGTCGAGTATAACAAGTCCCCTGATCGAGTATAACAAAGACCTCAGATCGAGTATACAAAAGTCCCCTGATCGAGTATAACAAAGCCCCCTCATCGAGTATAACAAAGTCCCCTGGTCAAGTATAACAAAGGCCCCTAATCGAGTATAACAAAGACCTCTCATTGAGTATAACAAAGTCCCCTGTGCGACTAAAAAAAGGCCCCTCTTCGAGCATAAGAAAGTCCCCTGATTGAGTATACCAAAGTCCCCTGATCGAGTAAAACAAAGTCCGACGGCGAGTATAACAAAGTCCCCTGATCGAGAGAAACAAAATCACCTGATCGAGTAAAACAAAGTCCCCTAGTCAAGTATAACAAAGGCCCCTAATCGAGTATAACAAAGACCTCTGATTGAGTATA
>NW_024755758.1:0-9727 GCF_018991925.1 Homarus americanus
ATCTCTCGCTCGTACTGTAGTGGGCTATCTCTCGCTCGTACTGTAGTGGGCTATCTCTCGCTCGTACTGTAGTGGGCTATCTCTCGCTCGTACTGTAGTGTGCTATCTCTCGCTCGTACTGTAGTGTGCTATCTCTCGCTCGTACTGGAGTGGGCTATCTCTCGCTCGTACTGGAGTGGGCTCTCTCTCCCCGCTCCACTTATCATCCGAGCGAGGTCGTTTGTGATGAGATATTCGGGTTTTTTGGTCATATATGTCTGAACTTCCCCCAAGGTGTGTGTGTGTGTGTGTATTCCTAAGGGAGGTTGGCTGTGTCCTCCTGCTGTAGGTGTACGTCGTTTAGTGAGAGGTCCTTCTTCTTGAACCTGTTTTAAGAACCTTCCTTGATGCTTGAATTCCGTTCTGGTATGAGGAAGATAACTTTTTTATTTTTAATGGGAGAGGAAGAGAGGAGGAAGGGGAGAGCAGGTAGAAGGAGGCGTGGGAGAAGTGGGGAAGGGGAGAGTGGGTAAAGGGAGAGGGATGGGTAGGGGGAAGGGAAAGGAGAGGGAGAAGGAAGGGGGAAAGTTTATATGCACGTTCTTCGCGTTTATTGTTAGTTTTTTTTATTCGTGTGTATGAAATTTATTTATTGTATTATCTTGTGTGTACTTTTAAAAAAATCATAAATCTATCACACACACACACACATACACACACACACACACACACACACAAGGACTAAACAGTTGCAGTTGTTTACGCTCTCACAGAAAGACACGGAGGCTTGGACCTGTAAACATGATGGATCAAATAAATATAAAATATGTTTATAAAGACACTCAGCAGTAAATAAAGAATCACGTGAAGATTAGACATCCCAGTAAATATAACCTTGTGATTAAACGCCTTACATGACGAGTCCTCAGTTAGAATAATAACCAGTTGAAAGAAGTTATCCTCTATAATTATGTAATGTATATCTACAGTAACGTATCATTATGAAAATATGTATGTATAATGTATGTGTGTGTGTGTGTGGTCAAGCAAGAGTCTGTAATCAATTATTGCTAATCCTTCACCTTAGACTTGACCCCAAACTGACCCATCCATCTCCCAGTCACACACACACAAGGTCGGCTGGTCAACCTCCATGTACTTATGCCAAAATTTTATGACTTAAGAGGAAGTTTAAATAACGTAAGTAAATAATGACTCTTAATATCACGACTTATTTATGTTGTTGTTGTTGTTGTTGTTGTTGTTGTTGTTGGTGGTGGTGTTGTAGGTGGTGGTGGAGGTGGTAATGGTGGTGTTGTTGTCGTTGTTGGTGTTGTTGTTATATTGTATATACATAACATATATCTTTGGTCATATATAGAAGCTAACTCAGGGACAAATATATTTATTTCTTTTGGTGTTGTTGTTTTTTCCCGCCAGTTACAGTAGGTTAGGATAGGTTAGGTTAGGTTATGACAGTAGGTTAGGATAGGTTAGGTTAGGTTATGACAGTAGGTTAGGATAGGTTAGGTTAGCATTAGGGGTTGCTAATTTTCCAGTAATATAATCTCCAGGTGAACCATATCGGGTCCTCCATAACAAGACGAGAAAGTGACAGACACTAACATGCACAATGACAACACAACAGACTCATGGGGGGGGGGACCATCTTACCCTCACAAACCCAACACCAATAAAGTGAAGACCCTCACCAAGAGCTCTTAAGACCCTTCACAAGTATTTGGCGTATAAGTGAATAAGTATCTTTCAGGTGACCAACTTTCACCTGTTGTCATTGCCAGTCAATCATTTACGTCAACTGAAGGTCAACAGAAGCATAAAAGGACATTTAATAAAGGTGACGGATATATAAGTTGATAGAAAGATTATCTCCCTTATCGTCCTTAGTTGAAGAGAATTATCTTGCCTTGAAGAGATAGAGTGCGTCATGGATTATAATGGTCGTGTCGAGGGTAATGACCAGTGACTAATTTAGTTTTTTTTATTATGAATTATCAAAAAATTATCACCACTATACCATACACCACTACAACGCTGTATTTTCTTTTTTATTCATATTACCGAAAGTTTTTTTTTACAACGGCTCATTAGAGTTATTTCAGCATTCTTATTACATTATGTAAGTAAAAAATGGTAAGTTAAGTTGACACTCTCTTGTATGATTATGTGTATATATATATATATATATGCTGATAACCACAAGGAAAGAAGAAAACACGAAGTTCCCAAGCGCTTTCGTGTAATTCACATCTTCAGGGGTGAGTACAGACTAGAGAGAGTAATACAAATCAATGTGTATATATTAGTAGGGTCATTACCTAATACCTGACCATTGTGGACCTGGTCTCACCCTCCTCTGTATATATACACCTTGATTTGTATTACTCTCTCTAGTCTGTACTCACCCCTGAAGATGTGAATTAATGAAAGCGCTTGGGGAACTTGCTTTCTTTCTCAGGTTATCAGCATATACCTAGATCACGTACTCCACAGTGATTTACTTGCATATATATATATATATATATATATATATATATATATATATATATATATATATATATATATATATATATATATATATATATATATATATATATATATATATATATATATATTAGGGTGGTTAAAAAAAAGTAAAGTTCTTTATATTTTTTAGTGCTCAATGTTTATTTGCGTCCTTTACGTGAAAACACATTTCAGGTGAAATTATAGGTAATTACAGCTTCATTTAGGGTATGCACAAGTGGCCCGAAAATTCTACTTCTCTAATGTTTTCTCCCTCTATAAAATATTTCTTGTTCCTGACATCAGATATATATGGGCAAATTGTTTTTTCCAGTGCTCATTGCTCAAACATCCACTAGATGAAAACACTTTTTAGGTTAAATTGTTCTCAAATCAATGAATATTTTGGGTATGCACACGTCAACCAAAATTCCTGCCCAAGAGTAAAGCTTTGGTGTTAGTCAAATTCCCTCAATTGTCAGAGGAAAATAAATACCAACAAATAAATGAAACAAATAAATCACTTGTTACAAATCTTCTTAATTACACAATTGTCCAGTTTGTACATGCCATTACTCAAACTGGACAATTTGGTAATTAAGAAGATTTGTAACCAGGTGAGAAGGATGGGTCACCTTACCCTCTGACCTGACTACCGACCGTTGTGGTGCTATTTAAAGATTAGTAGGGTCATTACCTAATACCTAACCATTGTGGACCTGGTCTCACCCTCCTCTGTATATATACACCTTGGTTTGTATTTCTCTTTAGTCTGTACTCACCCCTGAAGATGTGAATTACACGAAAGCGCTTGGGAACTTCGTGTTTTCTTCTTTCCTTGTGGTTATCAGCATATATATATATATATATATAAATATATATATATATATATATATATATATATATATATATATATATATATATATATATATATATATATATATATATATATATATATATATATATATATATATATATATATGTGTGTGTGTGTGTGTTATGTGTGGTAGTGATGTAAACAACCTTATTTTATTTACTAATTTACGTATTTATATGTTTCCTCGTTTATAGTGAGTTTAAATGTGTTGATTATCATATTATAGGTGTTGTGTTGTGTTCAATCTATTATATTTTCATATATTCACTGTTAAGTAAATTATATCTAGTTACTTACTTTATAATCAGTAAAATCTTTAAAACAATAATCACACAATAGCATACTAATATTAACAAAGAATTATTTAGTTCATCAAAAACTCTCATATAAATTACTTTATGCTTCATCTATATACTTCACATATATATATATATATATATATATATATATATATATATATATATATAAAGTATAATTGCTTATTCATTATATCAAATGACAATTAACTAACAAAAATTAATGACCTTACCATCTCCTGAGGTATTTCTAACACATAGGAAAAATTCTCCAGAGACAGACGTTACACCTCTGTCCTGTAAGAACTTATATCAAGAAATGGCTATTTTAATCCATCTGCTCCTATCTCTATCTTGTGTTCGTTTCCCTGTGTGTCTATGTCCCTGGTACGAAGTGTCCCCCAGCAGACACACACACACACACACATGTACATTAATATTCTCCTTAAACCACCAGCTGACTCCCTGACGGCTCACCGGTTCAGGTCACCTTAATTACGTGTTTTATGAGATAATTGGTATCTCGTCGCACCTGTCTCATAACAAAGTCTTGAGGGGTTGTTGTGATGGTTGGTACGAAGTGTAATCTTAATGTAATTGTCCTATTTCTTAGCACAGTTATAATAATTTCACGAGGTGGAACGTAACACCGGGGTATGTATGTTATACTAGTGAGTGTATTCATGTTATACTTGAGAATGTTATCACGTTATACTTGAGAATGTTATCACGTTATACTTGAGAATGTTATCATGTTATACTTGAGAATGTTATCATGTTATACTTGAGAATGTTATCATGTTATACTTGAGAATGTTATCACGTTATACTTGAGAATATTATCACGTTATACTTGAGAATGTTATCATGTTATACTTGAGAATGTTATCACGTTATACTTGAGAATGTTATCATGTTATACTTGAGAATATTATCACGTTATACTTGAGAATGTTATCATGTTATACTTGAGAATGTTATCACGTTATACTTGAGAATATTATCACGTTATACTTGAGAATGTTATCATGTTATACTTGAGAATGTTATCACGTTATACTTGAGAATGTTATCATGTTATACTTGAGAATATTATCACGTTATACTTGAGAATGTTATCATGTTATACTTGAGAATGTTATCACGTTATACAGGGAATGTCTCCATAATACTCAAGATTATTTCGCATAAGCTTTCAAAAAGTAAATTATACTTTTTCACTTTTCTCAAAATTTCCTTCGTTTTATCTATATTATTTTCTATATTTACATCTAGACATTTTGGGGATTCGAACCTCTATTGGCAGGTTTCGATCTCTTGTGCCATAACACCATCGACTCATCACTAACAAACTTATATAATTATTCCTGATGTGTTCCTCCGCCTTCCCCGCCTCCTCCCCCACCTCCACCTCTAACTTCTCCTCCTCCCTCTCCACCTCCTTCTTCTCCCCACTTCCTCCTCCCCCACCTCCTCTTCTTCCTTCTCCTCCCCCTCCTCCTTCCTCTCCACCTCTTCCTCCTCCCCCCTTCCCCTGTCTTTAGCTTCCCTCCTCCCCCACCTCATCCTCCCCCTCCTCCTCTTCCGCCCCACTCCTCCTCTACCTCCTCCTCCTCCCTCGTCCTCCTCCCTCCCCCTCCTTCCTCCTCACTCATACCTGACAAATTGACTCTCACTTTTATAACCCAATAATGGTTGTCAATAAAGACTAACAGTGTCATCATATACACCAACTTTTATATTATTTTTTGATGTGTGTTTATTATATTTAGTGTTGTTGTTGAGGTGTATTTGTAAATAATTATATAGTGGTGAGAGTTTGAGTGTGTGTTACGTAAGTGAGGTCTCTCTCTCTCTCTCTCTCTCTCTCTCTGTTTAATGGCTGTTGTCTACTGTGTGAGTTGACTTCAGTGTACGTGCTTCAAGAGCTTAGTCAGTTTTTAAAGGAGAGAAAGACAACGTAACAACAGCAGCAGGCGAGCTCTTGTGACTGGTGAATCTCCTTCTTCTGTCTCTCCTGAAGTGTGCTGTGTGTATGTGGCAGACCTTGACCCACATACTGACATGGACAATGATCTTGACATTTGTTTTGTGTGGTTACAGAAGACTTAAAAAAAACAAAACAAAAAAACATTCGAAACTTTTTACAGGATCCCTTAAAAAACTGTAAGACGGTCATTGATATATTGTATGTGTACTTAAGTAATATAAGTATTATAGATCTTGTTAAAAAAAATCTTAGCTTACGTATTTTAGTAATGTCTCATATAATGTATTCTGTATTATTGATTTATGGTTACAGATTATCCAACATTATTTTATATATGTAATTGTACTACACTACTTATTAATGCATATTGTATTTGTAATAATCACTAAAAACCTATCGTCTCTACGTCAGCATATTTCCTATAAAAAAAAAAAGAAAAATCTTTCGACAATATTTAATTCTTTATATACACAAGAAAATGAGTGGACAGCACAGCAGATATAAATCATACAGGACTCGTTTATGAAGACCTTGACCAGCCACCAGCCTTAGTGCCAGCGTACACAGTGGTGGCTCCAGCTCTCAGCCTCTCTGTGTCGGGGTGATGATCTTAAGGACGTTGGAGAAGCCCAAATCTTGAAGCATTGAAAAGAAGTTTGCTTGTGATTAACAAATATGTGTAGGATGATGACATGAAGCAAGACAAACAAGACGATGAAGAAGAAGAAGAGGAGGGTGATGATGATGGTGGTGGTGGTGATAAATAAGAGAAGAAAGTGGAGGAAAAGAACGAGGAGGAGGAGAGGGAGGGAGGGAGGAGGAGAACGAAAAGGAGGAGGAAAGAGGATAAGGAGGAAAAGGCGATAAAGGAAAAAGAGAAGAGGAGACGAAAAGGAAGAAAAGGAAAAGGAGGAAGCGGAAGAATAGGAAGAGTGAATGGAAAGGGAGGAGGATCAGGAGGAGGAGGAGGAGGAGAAAAAGAGAAGACACAGCCACCACCACCATCACTGACAACATGAGACCCTGCTGACCACACTGCCACCACCACCATCACTGACAACATGAGACCCTGCTGACCACACTGCCACCACCACCATCACTGATAACATGAGACCCTGCTGACCACACTGCCACCACCACCATCACTGACAACATGAGACCCTGCTGACCACACTGCCACCACCACCATCACTGACAACATGAGACCCTGCTGACACACTGCCACCACCACCATCACTGACAACATGGAGACCCTGCCTGACCACACCGCACCCCCACCATCACTGACAACATGAGACCCCTGCTGACCGCATTGCCAACACTACCACCATCACTGACAACATGAGACCTGTTGACTACACTGCCACCACCACCATCACTGACAACATGAGACTTGCTGACCACACTGCCACCACCACCACTGACAACATGAGACCCCTGCTGACCATTAATTGCCACCACCACCATCACTGACAACATGAGACCCTGCCTGACCACACTGCCACCACCACCATCACTGACAACATGAGACCCTGCTGACCACACTGCCACCACCACCATCACTGACAACATGAGACCCTGCTGACCACACTGCCACCACCACCATCACTGACAACATGAGACCCTGCTGATCACACTGCCACCACCACCATCACTGACAACATGAGATCCTGCTGACCGCACTGCCACCACCACCATCACTGACAACATGAGACCCTGCTGACCACACTGCCACCACCACCATCACTGACAACATGAGACCCTGCCTGACCGCACCGCCACCACCACCATCACTGACAACATGAGACCCCTGCCACGGCCAATTGCCACCACCATCACTGATGCCATGGAGACCCTGCTGACCACACTGCCACCACCATCACTACCGACAACATGAGACCCTGCTGACCGCACTGACAACATGAGACCCTGCTGACCACACTGCCACCACCACCATCACTGACAACATGAGACCCTGCCTGACCGCACTGCCACCACCACCATCACTGACAACATGAGACCCTGCTGACCACACTGCCACCACCACCATCACTGACAACATGAGACCCTGCCTGACCGCACCATCGCTGACAGCACCAGTTCCTCACATTGACGTCAGATGATCTGTGCTTTCACCTGTCACCTGTCAGACTGCTAATTGCTTTTGTTTACAAGCGTGGCTGAGACAACGACTCACCTGATACGACTTAAACCAATTTGCGTATGAATAATGTTTCGGATCTTCGGGTTCATGCTTCGGATATCTGAGTTGACGCTTCGAGTCCCTGGTTCCTATTTCGGATCTTTCTTTCGTGTTTCGGATTTCTGGCTCCATACTTTGAATCCCTGGATGGATATTTCGGATTTCATGTTTCGGATCCTTGTGTTGGTGTGTGGTTCAAGATGAAGATACGATTGAATCAATGATTACTACTGTGATTCAACAGCTAAGGTCATTAAGCGCATAACAAAGTTGGTAATTACACCAGTCTAAAAAAAAAGAGATGAGAGAGAGAAGTGTCTGGATAAACTAAAGGAAGATAAAGCAAAGATGCATCATCATAATCTTCATCATTATCATCATCATCATCATCAAGGCTGGCTAAGGTGTTATCCGAACAGAAGCAGCAGCCCAGAAGTTACGCTGCAACCTGATTGAGATGTCGACTGTTCTCTCTGCTTAGGTCTGCTTTGCTTTACCTCGGAGGAACGAAATCTTCGGCCCCAAGGCCGACAATGGTCGCATATGTTGACTATGAGGCAAAAGTCACTGAATGACGCATAGATCTGCGGCTTAACTACTGTAACTCAGCTAGAGTCGCTACTTTTGTATTAGAATATTTAATAGTAAGGTAATAAAATGGTAGCAAAGATGTGCCTATTGGAGGAGGCTGGGCGCCACATTGAAAAAGTAGTAGTAGTAGTAGTAGTACTGTAGTTGTAGTTCACATATAAGCCTTTACAACTTGCTTACATCACAAGAGAAATCTTTTTAAAACCGACGGTAGAATTTTGAACAATCGGGAAGGAAGATAAATTAAACAAGAGGACCAACTCGCGATGACGTGTAAGATGGCCATTCGTATTCTGGGTGACAGAACGAAAGCGCAGCGTACATGGTCAGACCCCCCGTTGTTGTGTGGCTCGGGAGGTCAGCTGGGCAGGGGGGAGGAAGAGGACATGGTAGGGGAAGGGCAGGAGAGGGAGGAGAGAAAAGAAGGGGAGGAAGAGGGGAGAGGAGGGGGGAAGAAGGCAGAGGGAGTAAGAGGAGGGAAGGAGGGATGAAGGGGGCAGGGTTAGAGGAGGAGGGAAGGAATAATAAGGCAGGTGGATAGGAGGAGGCGAGAAGGTCTAAGAGGTAAGGAGGGAAGGGGGAGAGAAGAGGGAGGAAGAGGGCAGGGGGAGGAGGAAGGAAAGGTGGGGAAGAGAGAGCAAGGGGTAGGAGGGAATGGAAAGGAAGAACACGGGGGGGGGAGAAGGGGAGGCGGTAAGGGGGGAGAGAGAAGGAGGGCAGGGTGAAGGAGAAGGAGGAGGAGAGAAGGGGGAGAGAGACGCAAGGAATTAGTAAGCAGTGTATATAGTAGTAGTAAGGGGGTCGTTAGTGGTCGTACGTAACTTTTTTTTCCAGTATGACAAGTGTGGTGTACTTAATGAGGAGGTTGAGGAGTGACTCTTAAGGAAGGAATTAAGATGATATGTAATAATGAATGTGTGTTGGTATACGAGAATAAATTGTTGGGTATTAGTATTAGAAAAGTCTTTCATCAAGCTTAAGACCAGAGACAAACAGACGGAAGGACGAACAGACGGACGGACAGACGGACAGTCACAAAACATTATCACACGATCATTTAGCTGGACTTTCTGGCCTTCTCCTAAACAGAAGTCAAAACTCCAGAATCGAACCCCCGTACCTGTATTACATTCCCCTGTTAGCCAACATCCCACACCCGTCTCCACCCAACCGCCAGTTAGAATCAATTCACAAACAAGTCTATAAATGATTGTTGTCATCACTCCCTGGACCACTGTCATTGTTTAAGACGAAAATTGTACACT
>NW_024755759.1:0-25418 GCF_018991925.1 Homarus americanus
GCTTACTTATCAGGGTTGTTATGATTTAAATCAAATGATTTAAATCAGAGTAAAAAAATCATGATTTAAATCAAAATTATTTTTTTACTAATAACTGTTTTCTCTTTTTATTCTACATGATTGAAAAGTATATGCAATGCAGCAGGCTAATAACATTATTTGGATTTACAGCATTATGTACTGTACTATAGTCTGTTCTCTCCAGTTTTGCAAAACTTTGATCATATCATAAGGTCTCATTATTAATGTATATATTTACATGAAATATATTGTTAACTAAGATAATAAATACTATTGAAATTCAGAAGAACTGTAGTATTCTCTTCTCCCGGCATTATATATCAGTCAATAAGGAGCAAGGGGCTGTACATTTTTGCAAAGCTAGAGTGAACAGGCTGTAGGCACTAGGTTATACATATTCAGATATTCTATTTTCATCACTTAGTATGTTCTTTTTAAACAACATAAGTAGTATTTCTGATCAAAGAAGCATAACTTGTCTTTTTCGTTGTAATAAACTTCGAAAACTATCACAAATTATTTTAGTAACCAGGATTATGTATATTGATGCATTGGAATGAAATATGCAACCGTAAAAACAGAAATATATAGTTTAGCGTATCCTGAACGGCGGCCATCTTGAAATTCAATATGGCGCCCACAGAGGTTGAGTTTCTAGTGGTTCCATATCTGAAAATATTCACCATGTATTACTCTATATCTGTGCCACAGTTAATGCTTTCATCATAAAATGCACAATTGTTTGGCTATGCCGCTGTACTATTAGCTTTGTTTCGAGCAAATACACAGTTTACTTGGCTTAAGATTCCTACTTATCATTACTCCTAAATCTTTCTCACAGTCTGATTTTTCAATAACATCGTTGTTCATATGGTACCTGGTTTCCCTGTTTACATCACATATACTAAGTACCGTATATACTCGTGTATAGTTCGAGTTTTTAAGACCAAATTTTTAGGCAAAAAATCGGGGGTCGTCCTATACATGGGTAACAGTTTTGTTAGGTTGAATCCGTGCATGATGGGAAGGGCGAGGAGCAACTTTTAGCTTCAGACATGAAAAATATTTACCGTTTATTGCCAGTAAACAATGGAAACGTAAAATATGTACCAATTAGTAATGAAAAGTTGTGCAGTTCTTTCAGTAAATGAAGCTCACCAACTTACAATGGGCTAAATTACCTTTCAATGTGCTTTCAGTAGTCCATGTTGAAGTTCTTAGCACAGGCTAACTTATCATATCATATACAGTATCACAGTTCTCATTGATCTACAAAAAATACCGGTAATAAAAACCTTTTCGATATTTCACACTTAATATAATACCCGGTAATCTACTTCAACCTCATATTGTTTACAACGACGCATCACTCACCACCAGCTGTATCTGCTAGACGGTACACGTGTTTTTCTAATCGTTTTCAGTTAAAAAACTATTACATCACATGTATATTTAACCTAAACTGCGCCTGAATGTATTCTCGGAAATAAAAGTAGTTTTGCTGAAACGTGATGTATTTCAATGTAAAATAGGATAAAATACATGACGAAAACAAAAGACTTTACCTAAGCTTCTGTTCTTGAGATGTTACTCGTTTTTTTAATAGTTTTCGGTTAAAATTCTGTTATATTACAATGATATTCTATTCATACTGTGCTTGATATAATACATTCACGGAAATGTAATATTTTTGCTGAAATTACTTACGTATTAAAGTGGAAAGTGGGATAGAATCGTGACGAAAACAATGACTTTCGCTTTCTTTCGTTCAAAAGATGTTACCGTAATCGCTTTTCGAATGGTTTAGTTAAAAACTGTTGTATTACAATAATATTCCCTCCTAATTGACTTGAATAAATACTTGAATGGAAATATACAATATTTTTGTTGAAACTACCCGCGTTTCAGTGTAAAGTGTCGTAATAATAAATGGTAAACAATTTGCCTTCGGCACTCGTGTTTCATGCACGGCGAGCCTCAGTTTATAGGACGTAGAGCGTTTTTAGTGAAGGTTTTGTTGTTCCATTACCCTCAAAAACGTGGGTCGAACTATAAACGAGGAATATCGTAAATTAACGATTTCTTGGTCAAAAAATCAGGGTCGACCTATAAACGAGGGGGGGTTATAGACGAGTATATACGGTACTTTACATTTGTCCACATTGAATTTCACCTGCCATTTTTCAGACCATTCAAAATTTTTTTTTAGATCTTCTTGTAGTTTTTTGGGAGTCCTGGTCAGATTTAATTACACGCCCTATTTTAGTGTCATCAGCAAATTTACTTATGTTGCTGTCTACGTTCATATCTATGTCGTTTATGTATACGTGCACACTCAAGGAAACATCGTCATTTATCTAAAGAATATGTACAAAAGATTCATTTTTGTTTATTAATAAATATGTATTTAATTGAATTAATGTTTATATACGTGAAATGAACAATGCAATTCATTAATAATATGTGGAATATTAAAACACACACTAGGAGACAAGACGGCATTGTTTTCGTGAGTGACGATGGTTCTATATAAGAAACTGAAGAAAATAAGACCCTGGTTGAAAAGAATGTTAATGGATTAGTTAGACATGAATGCCCACTTGTGAAGCCATGTTGGGAATCATTGATCAACTTGTGCTTCTCCAGGTGATTTTGAATAGAGTTTGAAATGATTGCTTCCAGTAATTTGCCTACAATTGATGTTAGACTGAATGGACGGTAGTTAGAGGAGAGTGATCTATCTCCCTTCTTGAAAATCGGTATTACATTCACTATCCTTCAGGATTCTGGTACTACAGCTGTTTTTAATGACATGTTAAACAACTTTGCTAAGGGCATACTAAGCTCTTCCTTACATTCCTTTAATACTCTGGCAAATATGTCATCGGGACCAGGTGACTTATTAGGCTTTAATTTGTCTATTTGCTTACTAACGTTGTTACTAGTCACTACTATCTCGCTTAATTTATTTTCTTCACTATCTCTGTATATAGTCGGTGCCTCAGGTATCATGTCTAAATTTTCGGTGGTGAAAACTGTTGAAGAATATTTATTCAGATTATTGCTCATTTCTCCGTCGTTATCAGTTAGCTCGCCGGTATCTGACGGTATTGGTCCAGTATTTTCTCGTGTTTTAGTTTGATACATTTGATAGAATCCCTTGGGGCTTGACTTTGCCTCCCTTGCTACCTTCAGTTCATTATTCTTCTTTACTTTTCTTAACTCGGACTTAACCCTACCGGCCAATACCTTATAATAATCTCGGAGGTAAACTTCACCACGATTTATTCTCCTACCTATAGCCTTCCTTGTCTAATAATATTCATTGTTGTTTGATCTGAGTTTTCTGTATGGTATGTTCTGCCTTTGTGCCTTAAGTAACTCATTATTTAAATTGTTGTGGAACTCGTCAACCTCAGACCTCGTTATCAGGTCATCCTCAACCGTCAGGTCTCCAGGTAAGGTGAGGTCGCCCTCTGTGGGTACATTGTGTGAGGTCATGTAATTCACCCCCAAGCGTGATACCCCTTCTCTCAGCTGCTTCTTCAAACTATCAAAGTTTGCCCTTCTGAAATCTGTGACTTTAATGGAATTTTCATTGCGGCAGCCCTGAAATTCTAATTGGAATCTCACTTCATTGTGATCACTGTTAGTTAGTTCGTTCCCTACCTCAACATTACTAATGAGGTTTTCTCTGTTTGACAGAACTAAATCGAGTATATTATTACCCCGGGCGGGTTCAGCTATATGTTGGCTTAGGAAACAGTCCTGAACAGTTTCAAGAAAATACTCTGATTCTGAGTTACCCGTAAGGTCGGTCCAATTTATTTGACGAAAGTTAAAGTCACCTACTATACAGACTTTGCTATGTCTTGATGCCCTGCGCATTTCATCCCAAATATGTCGCTCATTAACTCTACCAAGATTAAGAGGTCTATATATTACGCCTGTGATTAATTTTTCCCTACCATCGGTTAATTCTATTCAAATTGTTTCTCTATTACGCTCAGTTTTTATTTCCTTATTTATTTCACACTTCATATTATCCCTGACATAGATTGCTACTCCGCCTCCTTTCCTAATCTGCCTATCAGTATGGAATAATTTGTAACCTGCAATTTGGTATTCGACAGGTAACTCACGTCAGTCTAAGTTTATCCATGTTTTGGTGAATGCTATTATATCGATTTTTTCAGTACATACCAACGCCCTGATTTCATCCATTTTGTTTCTCATGCTTCTACTGTTTGGGTAGTAGCCATTTAAGTTAGTCGTGTTCTGAGTCCTCCCATTACCGCGTTTAGTTTTAGACTCCCTGTCTAATTTAGTTTTGTCATCATTCCTAACACTATTTCCCTGTAACCTTTCACTTTGTTTACCCGCTCCCACTGCAGTTTCCTCCACCCCTGTGCTCACATGTTCCCCTTGCAGTTTAAAGACTTTGACACATTTTGAACTTCCCTCTCGAGAGCCAGCCAGGGTTGCCACCCCATCCCTAGCATAAAGGTCCCTTCTGCCGTAAAAGTTGTCCCAGTTGTCAATGAATGGGACTGATATTGACGTGCAATATCTGTCAAGACACCACCACCACACACGACCCTCACACACCATCACACACCACCACCACCACACACCACCACCACACACCACCACACACCACCACCACCACACACCACCACCACACACCACCACCACACACCACCACCACACACCACCATCACACACCAACATCACAGAACTAACCATAAGAAAAAAATACAAAAATATTAAATAAAATAAATAAAATCTCATATAGCGATAACAGAAATGCACTCAACTATCTGAAAAATAAAGCAAATTTATTAAAAACAAGAAAATTTGATAAAATAACAAAATATGGCCACTAGACTAAAACAAAATGTGGCCACTAGACTAAAACAAAATGTGGCCACTAGACTAAAACAAAATGTGGCCACTAGACTAAAACAAAATGTGGCCACTAGACTAAAACAAAACATGGCCACCAGACTACAACAAAACATGGCCACTCACCAACTCGTAGGTCTGTATGGCCAGCTGCACCTTATCATCGCTGTACTCTTTGGCCCGGTTGAACATCTTCTGTATTTTGCTCATCTGCTCCGATCTCTTCTCCGGACTCAGCCCTTTCACCGTACTCAGGTAATCGTCGGAAATCTAGAGTACGCCATCGTCATGTTAATTATTGTCTCTCTATCATGTTATAAATGTTAACTGTTTCTCTCTAACATGTTATAAATGTTAACTGTTTCTCTCAAACATGTTACTAGAAGGAGTTCACCAGATCGGTTTAATTGACTAAGTGACTGGCAACTGATTTTACTGATACTGTATTTTTTGTTAGTTTCAGGTGGTGTTGCCGTGTGGGACCCATCGTATGGAAGCAGCATCAAGTGGTTTATTGAATCCAAATCCCTCGACCAAACCCAGCACAACTTCCACCCGCACCTGTACACAATGGACTGCAGCTATTGTCACTCAAGCTAACCAATTAATCATAAACTTTGATAGTTGTTTATACAGAATACTAGCTATGTATCTTAATTAGAATAAAAATATTCAAGAATCAAATGGTTCAGGTATCTCATCATCTTGACCTAAAACTGTTTCTCCAACACACCAATACCTTCCATTCACAGGATTAAATAATGATTATACCAACACAAACAGTTACAGTTACAGATGGAATTCCCTGGGCACATGACAGCATCTGGCATGACAGTAGCACAGTACTTGAGGACCATAAGGTAACAGGGATTGGAATATCAAAATATTTTCTCAGACTTTTTTCTCTACTGTACTGTATTAAGACGTGTCGGGTTTGTTTCCTCTCATTTTCTGGTTCTGACATAATAGTTTGTGGTGAAAAGCAGCATTATTAGATACCTATCTTATATGTGAGCTACAAGTAGATAATGCCAGATATTGCCCACAACCGATCATCAAAAATATACTATACCCCAAAAAATATATTCTTCCATACTAAAGTTGAGAGGTAAATACACCTTCTTCACCATTATTAAGTTAATCAACAGACATATCAAGAATGAACGCAATTATAGACAATTAGAGGTACAGTGAAACCTCTGTCAACAGATTATATGGAGATAAAAGTCCATTATGTCGAGGGTCCGTTAGATGTGAAACCCCCATATGGAAATAGAAGTCCGTTACATGGAGGTTTGACTGTAGTATAAGACGCACCTGGTCAATGTTACGCATGACATCCTGTGAGCGTTGGTCCAGGTCTCTCATTAAGTGGAAGTTTCGCTGCAGTTCTGTTGGAAGATTTTCTAAGCCTGAAAGATGAGAGAGAGAGAGAGAGTGTGATCAGTTGTATAGTAGTGTTAACCACCACAGTACAGGGGGGCCTCACTATATGTTGTACGTACAGGTATATGTCATTTCACATATGCTTCACATACCATTTACATAACCTCCACCATCCACTGTTTCATACGGTGTGTGTGTGTGTGTGTGTGTGTGTGTGTGTGTGTGTGTGTGTGTGTGTGTGTGTGTGTGTGTGTGTGTGTAATAATAATAATAATAATTTTATTAACGGTTTATTGAAAGAGCATGGCAGCCGGAAAGCTGAAAATATACGGTTATATATTGGGGAATGGGTCTCTTGATTTACAAATAATATACAAGTAACATAAATGATACAAATATGATATATAATAACTAGGTGGGGAGAAGGTCAAACTACAGGGCATTTCAACATAGTGACGGTGCAAAAAGTAAGATTGACCAGGAGTTAATACACTCGTTGATTACAAGTTGTTGATAATTTTTACAATGGTTGGGACTGTGTGTGTACCTGAATATGACTTAAATAATGTTAAACGCACATAATACAATGTAAAAATAACCATAATAAGTAATAAAAGTGATCAACATGTATTGGGTTTCTACCACACCAAGATACATCAGTCACCTAACACAACTTTGCTCTAATGCCATTGTTATGTGTAAACAGAGCATATGTGGAAAAGTCATTAAAATGTGCGAGTGAGCCTTATGACAAGAGAAAATACTGTACAGTAATCCCGTGTTTTTCGCATTTTTTTTACTCAAAACTTATATACCGTGTACTACATATAAAATATCCTTTAAAAACAAAAAATTTTATTTCGCGCCATTTTCGATATTCTCGTGTGCGGTGCGGCAAACAGAAAGCCACCCTTTCCCGCCTCAGACACCCGCTGCTCCGAGAAGCCTCAGTCCACACTACCGTACTGTGAACGCTACCGTGATTACCTCTTATGTTGTCCTCCCACGTGCAGTCCAAGAGATCAAGAATAGTGATGACCTTAACGGAAAAAAACAGTTTCATTGGACAAGCTCAGAGGTGGTATGAGCTATGGCTCGAGATATGGTGAAGACTGACAATTCATTTGTGTCTTTTGTCAGAATACAAGTCTTCAAGTGGAGGAATGTGGGTGGAAGAGGACTGGCTGGCTGGCGTGACTGCGTGAGGGCAGGCAGACGACGGGACAGCAGGGAGAGGCTGGCAATGTGGGTGTTGCCGACCTCAGCGAAATATAAAAAAATTTATTTCCTGGTAAATAAACAATTTTTGTATAAAACTGTGTTTACGTTTTACCATTATTATACTACAATATGATTAGTTTTAAATAATGATTTTAGTAAATGCCGGTACAGTGCATCAGCGATCAGTAACCACTGGACTGTGAGTGGCGAGCATGGCGTGGTTAAGTGCATGACCTACCTGGGCTGTTTTTTTTTTACGGGAATTAGCTCACCCGGGCACAGGTCAAACGACCCACAACGGGGCCTGGGGGGTGAAAAAAAAGAACGGAAAGAAATTGTAAATATAGAAAAAAAGGTTATACTGTATTAATCTACACCACGAAGATGCTGGAAAACCATCTTTTTAAAGTGAGACAGATTGTAAGAGCATGGAAACACAGAAGAAGGCAGAGCATTCCACAGTTTGGTGGCCACAGGCTTTTCGCGGGGGTTTCAGGAACGTAATTCCCGCAAAAAACACAGGATTACTGTACAGTAATATAAGATATAAATAAGTCTTGGGGTATATTGTGTGTGGGAGAATATTGGGTCTAAAAATCACCTTAACACACAGGCACTTTACAAGCCCTGGACATATCAATTCAATGCTGTAATGTGACTTGGAAATTAAAAAATAACTACAGTATAAAATAAGAATAATTAATAGCAAGTGAACAGTGTACTACCGCCTGGGAAGATATTGGAAACATAATGTGTTGTCTAATGGTAGACCCTGCTGCCATATGGCATCACAAAAATTATGACCAAGTCCCAGGTTGCTGGTCTGACTTTCTGCCTCACTTACACACAATTGCAGGGTCTCAATTGTTTCTCTTACTATTGACGACACAACATACATACAGTTTATTGTTTCTCACTCATGATCTTTTTTTTCATTTTTGTATTTCTTTATTATTATTATTATTATTAGTATTATTATTATTATTATTATTAGTGTTGCTATTATTATTATTATTATCATTATTTTATTTTCATTTTTTATTTCTGATTATAAAATATATTTACGATGAATTATTATTATTATTATTATTATTACTATTATTACATTTTCGCCCCCCAGGCCCTGATGTGGGTCAGTGACCTGTGCCCGAGTGGACTAATCCCCGGAGGGAAAAAACTGTTTACACGTCAGTATCAAATTTCACCTTTATTCCCTAAGTCTTTAGGTCCATTTGGTGCTGAGTTACTAAAACATTATGGTAACATTATCAATGTTTTCAAAAAACTCCCACATCAACCCCAGATAAGTTACTGTACTGTATTAACCACTTGTGTACAGGTCTGCCAACTATGTATAATACAACTGGCATGAAGGAAGGGGTTACATCTGGGCCTTTGTTACAACGTACTAACAGCTGATCAGCCTCTCCACCACAGAATTAGTCTCCAGTAGTAACCTCCCTGTTGGCCAAAATCTTTGATCCCCAGAACTCTCCAGTAGCTGGAATGAATTTTTGAACCTTCTGAGAAATTGCAGGAATAATCTCTCCATTCCAGAATGGGAAAGAATTTCCAAGGATGGAATCGTGTGCATTTCCAGAAAATTGCTAAAAAATTCCTACGCTCTGAACACGAAAAATTTTCCGGGAGTTCCGAGAGATTGCATCAAGCTGCGACGCGTTATAACGTGTCGGGCACCCGGGTGGGCTAGCTGCTTTGGTAATTCAGGCCATAGGCTCGTGTGCTCGGTTCATATTCAGCTGCCATCGTACAAGGTTGTTCCCTCACTCGCTGCATTTTTGGCATACAATTTGTGTTGTACAGTACAGTACTGTACACTCGCTAAAAAACTGCCATACAGGTGGGGTACAATGATTTATTGCATCAATGATAAAAAGCAGCATAGATTGTAAGGGGGAATTTGATTTGTTATTATTCATCTTTACATTCTATCTCATTAATACTGCCAGTCCTCGACTTACGAAGGGGATAGGGACCAACGACCAGGTCGTATGTCGAATTGGTCACAAGTCGAAAATGAGAAAATAATACATAGAAAATCTAAAATGGGTGTCTCCTTTTCTTCTGAGCACCACGAGAACTCTCATTTTTACGCTTGCCAGCCATTTTAAAGGTAATTACATACGAAAATTTTGTCAGTACACAGCGCGATTACTAAAGTCGGGACTCGGAAATACGTAATTTGAAAAATATTATATACGACTGTGGCGGTCGTGGTGGTCGTAAGTAGAGGAGTACCTGTATATTAATGTATATATGTGGAAGATGTGATCTTTTTTCTTTTATATGTAATTTTATATTTTAAATTTAGTTCACAATTAAGATCACTTTACCCGGTGACCTGACAATGATAACCTCACAAAATATGACGGTTGAGGATGACCTGATCACGAGATCTGAGGTTGACGAGTTCCACAATTTAAATAATGAGTTACTTAATGCACAAAGGCAGAACATACCATACAGAAAACTCAGATCAAACAACAATGACCCTAAATGGATAAATAATTATTTAAAGAATATTATTGGCCAAAGGAAGGCTATAGGTAGGAGAATAAATCGTGGTGAAGTTTACCTCCGAGATTATTATAAGGTATTGGCCAGTGGGGTTAAGACCGAGATAAGAAAAGCAAAGAGGAATAATGAATTAGAGGTAGCAAGGTAGACAAAGTCAAACCCCAAGGATTCTATCAAATGTATCAAACTAAAACACGAGACAAGACTGGACCAATACAGTCAGATACCGGCGAGTTAACTGATAACGACGGAGAAATGAGCAATAATCTGAATAAATATTCCTCAACAGATTTCACCACCGAAAATTTAAACATGATACCCGAGGCACCGACTATATTCAGAGATAGTGAAGAGAGTAGATTAAGCGAGATAGTAGTGACTAGTAACAACGTTAGTAAGCAAAGAGACAAACTAAAGCCTAATAAGTCACCTGGTCCCCATGAGATATTTGCCAGAGTATTAAAGGAATGTAAGGAAGAGCTTGGTATGCCCTTAGCAAAGTTGTTTAACATGTCATTAAAACGGCTGTAGTACCAGAATCCTGGAGGATAGTGAATGTGATACCGATTTTCAAGAAGGGAGATAGATCACTATCCTCTAACTACCGTCCAATCAGTTTAAAATCAATTGTAGGCAAATTGGTGGAAGCAATCATTTCAAACCCTATTCAAAATCACCTGGAGAAGCACAAGTTGATCAATGATTCCCAACATGGCTTCACAAGCGGGCGTTCATGTCTAACTAAGCTATTAACATTCTTTTCATCAGTTTTTCGAATCGGTAGACGAGGGGCACAATTTCTATTCACATACTCATAAAACTCGTCCTTCACACTGACTCAACCCTCGGTGTTCACTCATTCACTCGCTTTGTATTTCAGTGAACCAAAAGTGACATAAAACATCTCACTCATTCCTGAACCTCTAGTCAGCTACTGTTTGAAGTGTGCAAGGTGGCCGAGTTAGTAATGTGTGGGCCCAGTTGGAGGTACACCCCAACACAACCCGAACACTCCACTAATACAACCTAACACAAACCTAACACAACCTAACACAACCCTAACACAACCTAACACAACCTAACACAACCCTAACACAAATATAACACTACCCTAATACTGTATTACCCAAAACTTCAACTTCACCCAAATTATAATATATTACTAAGGTTAGGTTAGGGTAGTTTGGTTCATTTAATAAACAATAAAGTATATAATGTGATGGTCTATAATATTCTGTATTCTCCGTGAAATACAAGATTACAACTTAACCTGATATTTATATGACTGCAATATATCCTAATCTAACAACAATGTTTACATGAATGCAATATATCCTAACCTAACCTAACTTAATGTTTACATGAATGCAATATTCTAACCTCTTTGTTTATATGAATGCAATATATCTATCCTAATTAATGTTTATTGAATGCAATATATCCTAACCTAACCTAACTTAATGTTTATATGAATGCAATATATCTAACCCAACTAACTTAATGTTTATATGAATGCAATATATCCTAACCTAACTAACATGTTTACATGAGTGCAATATATCCTAAACTTAATGTTTACGGATGCAATATAACATAACCTAACCTTATGGTGGTTGGTAAGTGGTATTATTGTTTCAGTCATCCCTAATTTTAGGGTTTTAAGTTACCACGCCGGGGTTTAGGTTGGGTTAGGTTAGTTTGGTATTAAATATGTTTCTCGTTGTTTTTGATATGTTTTGAACTACTTCCAAATAGTGGATGACTGATAATTTTGGTTAGTGTTGGGTTGATGTTGGGTTGAAGTTAGTGTTATGTAGTGTTGTGTTAGGTTAGAGTTAGGTTAGTGTTGGTTAGGTTAGTGTAGAGTTAGTGTTGTGTTAAAATTGAGTGGAATTAGTGTTGTGTTGGTTAGGTTAGTGTTATGTTAGTGTTGTGTTAGGTTAGGTTATATTGATGGTATGTTGGTGTTGTGTTAGTGTTATGAGTGTTGTGTTGTGTTAGGTTAGTCAGACAGAAGGCGTCTTTGCTATCATTACATAGTCTGGCTGCCCTTCCAATCGCATTTATTGCTGTATAAGAATCAGTACAGACATTTCTTTGGTCAAATCTTTACTTAATGTCATGGTTGTAATAACATGTTCACCTATAATAACTTATTCCAGGGTTGTATATAACCCACAACCTAATGATCACAATAAAATAGTTAATATTAACGGAAGTGGATATTTTGCTGACTGGTAAGTTCCTCCTAACCTTTTTACAAGAGTGCACTCTGATTGGCTGATCATCCATTACCAGTGAACATGAGAACTATACTTGACAGTGACTGGCGACATTTGGTATTTATTTAGCCATGAGTCGATCATTGTGGAGCTGTAAATATACCTCTTATATCTGTTGTGCATGGAACCTTATCATTATAAAGAGGGCCTCTCAAATCTGTCTCTCAGAGTTTCGTGGGGCATCCTCCCTCAGGTTGACTAATAGCCTCCTTGCTGCCTTTCTCGCTGAGGAAGAAGCCGATGGTGTCTGCCTTGCTTGTCTGCTGCGATTCCAGGTTTGCTCTCTACGGGATCATTTGGATCAGGGTAAAACAAGGCCTCATCCTCCGAATAGAGTTAACATCCACTACTTCAGGGCAGGCCGCCATGCATTCCTATGGATACCCAGTCATGTAGGTATCTTGGGAATGGGCAGCAGATAAGCCTTGCCAAGACTAGCTGCAACAAGGCTACCTGATCGTTGTTCTCGAACACACAGCAGGACCCAAATTCGCGCAAACAGAAAGCTAGGGGAAGCAGCCATCCCCTGGACTCCCGCCCACCTGGTATGATGTCCTCCGTAAACTTCTGACCTCTCGTGTCTATGGGAAAGGGTGGCGGAAGGGACGTGATTGCTGCCCGTATCATCATTGGGTATGACTTTGGCGAGGAGTTGGTTATCGCATCCCGAACAGCGCTCTTGTGCATTATACAGAAGACCCGACAGCAGCACCTTATCCACTACCTCCTAAGATGTCCCCACACACGCCTTCGTGGCGCCTGCTGGACCACCACTCCGACCCCTGGCGAACCATGATGATCCTCCCCATACTGGCCAGATATTATGTAAATAACATTGATTATGTGTTAAGGAATATCCTTCCTTCCTTAGGCTTTAGTAAGCCCTTTATAATATTTATACTGTATATACTTGTCACACTTGCCAGATGCTTCTGGTGTTGTTAACAGGAGTACCTAGTGACAGCACTAGGATCCACTTCCTCTATCAAGGAATAAACAATTGAAATTGAATAAAAGAGGCGATATTTACTAGAACCTAATAGAACCAAACAAACCTACCTAACCTTACCTAACTTCCTAGCTGGGGGCGAACCACCCGTCATAGTAAATTGTAGCCAATCAGAGCGCACTCACGGTAAAATAGCGTTAGTAGGAACTTAGCTAGTCACGGTAAAATATCCACTACATAGTTAACCAATCATCTTGAAATAGATTTAACTGAAGGAAATACTTAAAAGGAGGAAGAAATATTCCCGCTAAAACCAGACCATTAGTTAACTCCCTCCCGGTAAGTCTTTCATTAATGTCTACTGTAACCAGACAGCCGTGGGGTAATGATAGATGGAAGGACAGGGAGGAGAACAAGACTCTCACTCTCAAGGTACTGCTCTAGGTGAGCCCGTCGCCATCTTGAGTCGTAGCTCCGAGGAGTTGTTGTGTTGTGGTTGATGACGTCACGTTAGCGTCCTGTTGCCATGGTTACCAACACCTCCCTCAGCGTCCCTCACTAACAAAGGCACTTTACTCATATATCTCTGTCATTACTTTAATTACGTTATTTGAAATATAATCATAAAACTCTAGGGTTCTATTAGGGTCATAAAAACACTTGTTGAAGATGTAGAGTTGTGGTAACAAGTAAAGGACGCTGCCTTAACACAACGCCGCGTCCCCGCTCTACACAAACCTACCTTCACTTGTATTGTAATTCAGGTCTTAAACTACAATAAATGATCAACTTATGAACTCACTTTCCATCACTGACAATGCTTCAGTCTTATCACTCCCTCGATAGATATTAAAAAAACTTAATACGGTGTTTACATAGAAGAATTACAAGCACAGGATAGAGTCACATCCGCCACCGGGGACAAATGAGGAGTACTGGACTACCAACCAACCAAACGTTCCCGGCCCCTCTCGCATGTGTCCCCCCACCTGCCTGGCCCACAGCGGCTCCCGTGTCTCCCCACCTACCTGGCCCACAGCTGCACGTGTCCCCCCACCTGTCTGGCCTGCTGGCCCACACCTGTGTCCCCCACCTCTTGGCCCTGACTGTGTCCCCCACCTACTTGGCCCCAACTGTGTCCCCACTTGGCCCCAACTGTGTCCCCCACCTGCTTGGCTCCAACTGCTCCCCCACCTACTTGGCTGGCTGTCCCCCACCTGGCCACTGCTGTCCCCCTACTTGGCCCCTGACATGTCCCCTGCTTGGCCACAACTGTCCCCCACCCTCGCTGGCCCCTAACTGTGTCCCCCACTTACTTAACTGTCCCCCACCTTGGCCCACCTGTGTGTCCCCCTCGCCCTACTGTGTCCCCTCTTGGCCCACATGTCCCCTGTGGCCCCAACTGTCCCCCCCCTACTTGGCCCAATATGTGTCCCCCACCTGCCAGCTGGCTGTCCCCCCACCTGCATGGGCTGTACGTGTTCCCCCACCTGCCTGGCCTGCTGGCCAGCCTGTGTCCTCCCCACCTGCTGGCCCGCAGCTGCTGCGGTTCCTCATCTGCCTGGCCTGCTGGCCAACACCTGTGTCCTCCACCTACCTGGCCCGGCTGTACGGTTCTCATCTGCCTGGCCTGCTGGCCACGCCTGTGTCCTCCACCTGGCCCGCGGCTGTATGGGTTCCCCTCATCTGCCTGGCCTGCTCCGCCGCCTGTGTCCTCCACCTACCCGCAGCTATGCGGTTCCTCATCTGCCTGGCTGCTGGCCAGCCTGTGTCCTCCTACTGCCAGCTGTACGGTTCCCCCATCTGCCTGGCCTGCTGGCCAACGCCTGTGTCCACCTACCTGGCCCGCAGCTGTACGGTTCCCCTCATCTGCCGCCTGCTGGCCAAGCGCCTGTGTCCTCCACCTACCTGGCCCTGCACACGGTTCCCTCATCTGCCTGGCCTGCCTTGCCTGTGTCCTCCACCTGGCCCCAGCTGTACTTCCCCTCATCTGGCCTGCTGGCGCACGCCTCCCCCACCGCCACTGGGTTCTCCTGCTTGCCCTGCTCCAACGCTGTGTCCTCCACCTGCAGCTGCGGTTCCCTCATCTGCCTGGCCTGCTGGCCAACGCCTGTGTCCTCCACCTACCTGGCCGCAGCTGTACGGTTCCCTCATCTGCCTGGCCTGCTGGCCAACGCCTGTGTCCTCCTACTGCCCGGCAGCTGCTGGTTCCCCTCATCTGCCTGCTGCTGGCCAGCCTGTGTCCTCCACCTACCTGGCAGGTGCAGTTCCCTCATCTGCTGTGCTGTGCTGCTGTGTCCCTCCCTACCTGGCCCGGCTGCTGGTTCCCTATGCCTGGCCTGCTGGCCAACGCCTGTGTCCTCCACCTACCTGTGCAGCTGTACGGTTCCCCTCATCTGCCTGGCCTGCTGGCCACAAGTGTGTCCCTCACCTACCTTGCCCCAGCTTGTACGGTTCCCCTCATCTGCCTGGCCTGCTGGCCAACGCCTGTGTCCTCCACCTACCTGGCCCGCAGCTACATGTTCCCCATCTGCCTGGCCTGCTGGCCAACAACTGTGTCCCCACCTACCTGGCCCGCAGCTGCATGGTCTCATCTGCGCTGGCCTGCTGGCCAATGCCTGTGTCCTCCACCTACCTGGCCCGCAGCTGTACGGTTCCCATCTGCCTGGCCTGCTGGCCAACAACTGTGTCCTCACTTACCTGGCCCGCAGCTGTGTGTTCCCCACCTGCCTGGCCTGCTGGCCAACGCCTGTGTCCCACTCCACCTGGCCCGCAGCTGTACGGTTCCCCTCATCTGCCTGGCCTTGCCCAACAAGTGTGTCCCTCACCTACCTGGCCGTGAGCTGTACGGTTCCCCCATCTGCCTGGCCTGCTGGCCAACGCCTGTGTCCTCCACCTACCTGGCCCAGCTACACGTTCCCCTCATCTGCCTGGCCTGCTGGCCAACAACTGTGTCCTCACTACCTGCCGAGCTGTACGGTTCCCCATCTGCCTGGCCTGCTGGCCAACGCCTGTGTCCTCCACCTACCTGGCCCGGGCAGCTGTACGGTTCCCTCATCTGCCTGGCCTGCTGGCCAACAAGTGTGCCCTCACCTACCTGGCCCGCAGCCACGTTCCTCATCTGCCTGTGGCCTGCTGGCCAACGCCTGTGTCCTCCACCTACCTGGCCCGCAGCTGTACGGTTCCCCATCTGCCTGGCCTGCTGGCCACCTGTCCTCCACCTACCTGGCTCCAGCTGTACGGTTCCCCATCTGCCTGGCCTGCTGGCCAACGCCTGTGTCCTCCACCTACCTGGCCTGCAGAGCTGCACGGTCCCCATCTGCCTGGCCTGCTGGCCAACGCCTGTGTCCTCCACCTACCTGGCCCGCAGCTGTACGGTGGTTCCCCTCATCTGCCTGGCCTGCTGGCCAACGCCTGTGTCCTCCACCTGGCCCGCGCAGCTGTACGGTTCCCCTCATCTGCCTGGCCTGCTGGCTACGCCTGTGTCCTCCACCTACCTGGCCCGCAGCTGTATGGTTCCCCTCATCTGCCTGGCCTGCTGGCACAACGCCTGTGTCCTCCACCTACCTGGCCCGCAGCTGTACGGTTCCTCATCTGCCTGGCCTGCTGGCCAACGCCTGTGTCCCACCTACCTGGCCTGCAGCTGTACGGTTTCCCCATCTGCCTGGCCTGCTGGCCAACGCCTGTGTCCTCCACCTACCTGGCCCGCAGCTGTACGGTCCCCCCATCTGCCTGGCCTGCTGGCCAACGCCTGTGTCCTCCACCTACCTGGCCCTGGCAGCCAACGGTTCCTCATCTGCCTGGCCTGCTGGCCAACGCCTGTGTCCTCCACCTACCTGGCCCGCAGCTGTACGGTTCCTCATCTGCCTGGCCTGCTGGCCAACGCCTGTGTCCTCCACCTACCTGGCCTGCAGCTGTACGGTCTCATCTGCCTGGCCTGCTGTGGCCCACAACTGTGTCCCCCATCTATACTACAATACAGTACAATATACTGTATGAGTGCAGTATACTATGCCATTATAATAATAATATTAATTATTATTATTATTAGTAATAGTAGTCGTAGTACTACTACTACTACTAATAATAATTAAGTTAAGTTGTCATACAGGTTTACAATTGAATAAACAAGTTTATAAACTATACAGGT
This sequence comes from Homarus americanus, assembly GCF_018991925.1. Classification (NCBI taxonomy): domain Eukaryota; kingdom Metazoa; phylum Arthropoda; class Malacostraca; order Decapoda; family Nephropidae; genus Homarus; species Homarus americanus. The sequence continues at coordinate 17,453 of NW_024755759.1, forward strand.
ACATTATACAGTTCAGCATGAATATTGACAATGTAGGTATACGGTGCACGTGGACCGTGGGAGTATAATGTGCGCCGAGACAGTGTAGGTAAATCGTCAAGTGTACCTGTGACTAGTGGAGTACCACAGGGTAGTGTATTAGGCCCATTGTTGTTTGTTTGCTTCATAAATGACATAAGAACATAAGAACATAAGAAAATAAGGAGTCTGCAATAAGCCGGTTGGCCTGTGCATGGCACAGTTCTGGTGCCCTTATTATAGAATGGATATCAATTCACTAGAGTCGGTGCAGTGAAGAATGACGAAAATGATTCCGGGACTTAGAAACCTTCCATATCAGGATAGGTTAAAGAAACTAAACTTGCATTCCCTAGAAAGACGAAGAGTGGGGAGATATGATAGAAGTATTCAAGTGGGTGAAAGGAATCAATAAGGATATAGATAAAGTTCTTATAATATCCGGCAGGATGGGACTCGAACAACGGATTTAAGTTGATAAGTTTAGGTTTAGGAGGAGATAGGAAGGAACTGGCACAAATCGGGTGGTGGACGAGGAAAAGCTTAGCAACTTTGTAGTAAGTGCTGAACGCTGGAAAGTTTCAAAAGGAGGCTAGATAGACTCATGGTTGATAGAGAGTGGTAGTAACTCTCGACAGGAGCTGCCATGCACAGGCCAACCGGCCTATTGCAGACTCCTTATTTTCTTATGTTCTTATGAGAGTTACTACCACTCTCTATCATCCATTAATTTATCCAGCCTCCTTTTGAAACTTTCCAGCGTTCCAGCACTTACTACAAAGTTGCTAAGCTTGTTCCAGTCGTCCACCACCCTATTTGTGAACCAGTTTCTTCCTATCTCCCTCCTAAACCTAAACTTATCCAACTTAAATCTGTGAAGAGCTGCAGAAGGACCTCTGTGGGCTCCAGGAATGGTCGAAGGAATGGCTGCTGAGATTCAATGTCACGAAGTGTAAGAGGATGCACTTGGGGCGTACCAACGGTAAGGAGGCGTACCATATGTCCCAACGGGATGAAGAAAATGTACTAGTTGAGACTGTGTGAGAAGGACCTAGGTGTGTATGTTGACAATGAGCTGAAGTTCTCGGGCCATTGTGAGAAGAAGGTAAATCAGGCAAATAAATTATTGGGTCTTATAAGAAGGTCGTTCAGATATCTAGACGGTCCGTCCCTCGTGACGATCTTCAGGAGTGAAGTGCTTCCCCATCTGGAGTACTGTCACCCCATCTGGTCCCCGAGATATGCTAGGGACTGTCAGTTGGTTGAAAATGTTCAAAGGAGGGCCACCAAACTGGTGCCTGCACTTCGGCACCTCAGCTACCCTGAGAGATTGGAGCGCCTGAACTTGCCTAGCTTATACTACAGACGGGCAAGGGGGGACCTAGTTGAGGTTTATAAGCATCTCAGGGGGCACTACTCAGTTGAGTGTCCTTACTTGGAGCTGGCGGACGCTCGCCCCACAAGGGGTCACAGCTCAAGATTGAAGAAGCCGCAAGTCCGGAAAACCGTGAGGGCAAACTTTTTCGGAGTGAGGGTTGTAAACTCTTGGAACAATCTACCAGAAAGTGTTGTGACGGCACCGAGTGTGAGCTCTTTCAAGAGAAGACTTGACCAACACTGGAGCGGGTTCAGGTACATTCAGGAGCCGGTGCATGCCCAGTATTTGCCAACAGTGCGTGACAGAGACGTGACCGATCGCCCGGGCGGCTAGCGAGCCGACTTTGGCGAAGAATATAAAGGAAAAGAGACGTGACCGATCGCCCAAGCGGCTAACAAGCCGATCAGTGGCGAAGAGGATAAAAGTAAAAAGTAAAATAAATCCGTTGTTCCGAGTCCTATCCTGCTCGGATATTATAAGAACTTTATCTATATCCCCTTTATTGATTCCTTTCACCCACTTGAATACTTCTATCATATCTCCCCGCACTCTTCGTCTTTCTAGGGAATGCAAGTTTAGTTTCTTTAACCTATCCTGTTATGGAAGGTTTCTAAGTCCCGGAATCATTTTCGTCATTCTTCGCTGCACCGACTCTAGTGAATTGATATCCATCCTATAATAAGGGCACCAGAACTGAGCCGCATAATCGAGGTGCGGCCTGACTAGCGAAAGATATAGTTGCAATAAGACCTCTGCACTCTTGTTACTTACATTTCTAGATATAAAACCCAATACTCTGTTTGCCTTATTTCGAACATTAACGCACTGTTTTCTAAGCCGTAGGTCCGGGCTTACAAGTACCCCTAGGTCTCTTTCGCAAGTCGACTTCTCTAGGTTGATGTTGTTAAGGCTGCATACATTGACAGTATTTGTTCTTCCAATATTAAGTACGCCGCACTTACTGGTGTTGAATTTCATTTGCCATTTTTCAGACCACCCCTGCAGTTTATTTAGATCCTCCTGTAATGCATTTGCATCCTGCCTTGAATTAATCTGCCGCCCTATTTTGGTGTCATCCGCAAACTTGCTTTTGTCACTGCTGATCCCAGTATCTAGATCGTTTATGTAGATTATGAACAAGAGTGGGCCTAGTACTGACCCCTGGGGAACCTCACTGGTTACACGGCCCCACTCATATTTAACACCAGCTACGCTGACCCTCTGCGTTCTATCGGTGAGCCATGATTTTATCCAATTTAAAACTTTCCCCTCGATACCATGAGCCTTAATTTTTCTCAGAAGCCTCTGATGTGGTACTCTGTCAAATGCTTTGCTAAAGTCTAAGTAAATAACATCGTAATTTTCGTCATTATCTACTACCTCGAAGACTTTCCTAAAAAACGTCAGCAGATTTGTTAGACAAGATTTTCCTTTCGTAAACCCATGTTGAGAGTCGTAGATTAATTTGCTTTTCTCTAAATGCGATAGGATGCTATCTGCTATAATTGATTCAATAAATTTCCCCACTACTGACGTCAAACTGATCGGCCGGTAATTTGACGCTGATGCTCTGTCTCCCTTTTTGAATATAGGTACTACATTTGCCTGTTTCCACAAGTCTGGCACAACTCCCGTGTCTAATGATTTTGTAAATAAATTTACGAGGGGTCCGCTAATCTGTTCCCTACACCCTTTCAAGACTCGAGGGAAGCTGTACACTCTTTCATACAAATGTTTGTGGACGATGCCAAGTTATTTCGGGAAATTAAGAACTAAGCAGACTGTGAAGAGCTGCCGAAGGATTTCGATGAGCTGCAAGAATGGTCGAGGAAATGGCTGCTAAAATACAATGTCATGAAGTGCAAAAGGATGCACCTGGATCGCACCAATAGTAAGGAAGCGTATCAAATGTCCCAACAAGACGAAGAGAGTGCATTAATCAAGACCAAATGTGAAAAGGATCTTGATGTGTATGTCGTCAATGAACTCAAGTTCTCGGGTCATTGTGAGAAGAAGGTGGTGAATCAGGCAATGAAATTAGTAGGTCTTATAAGAAGGTCGTTTAGATATCAGGATGGTGCTTCCCCGTCTGCGGTACTGTCACACAGTGTGGTCCCCGAGATATGCTAGAGATTGTCAGTTGATTGAAAATACCCAAAGGAGGGCCACCGGACTGGTGCCTGCTCTACGGAACCTTAGTTACCCAGAGAGATTGGAGCACCTGCAACTACCAAGTTCAGACTACAGACGGGCGAGGGGTGACCTAATTGAAGTGTATAAACATCTCAGGGGGCACTACTCGGTCAAATGTATACATACCTGGAGCTGGCGGACGCTCGCTCCACAAGGGGTCACAGCTCAATGTTAGCGAAGCCACAAGTCCAGAAAACTGTGAGCGAATTTTTTTTTTCGGAGTGAGAGCTGTTAACTCTTGGAACAATCTGCCATAGAGTGTTGTGACGGCACCGAGTGTGAGCTCATTCAAGACCAGACTTGACTATGACCAACAGTGGAGCAGGTTCAGATATATTCAAGAGCCAGTGCATGCCCAGTACTTGCCAACACTGCGTAACGAGCCGATCAGTGGCGAAGATGATAAAAGTAAAAGTAAAAGGTAAACAACAATGGTAAAGAGTAAGGCAACTTGACCAAGGATAACTGTCAGCTGTTTATTCCCAGGAGGTCCTACACTTAGGCTTACCCCTGGTCTCTAGTCAGTAATAGAATGTGTACAGGAGTATTAGTGATAAATTCAACAAGCATTACTCTGCACTTGGGATGGCGGATCACTTCAACAATACAACATTTTGTGGTTAATAATACAAAAACTCACTCTCTTCTCTTGCTGTAGCTTCAACTGCTGTGTATTGTTGAGTTTTAGATTTGAAATGTTTAATGCTATCACTGGCTTTCCTGTTCGTTATAGCTGTAGAGTACAGTACAGTAAATAATCAACTATCGCTTAAATCTCCGGGTGTTTGTTTGTTGATACAGTACTGTAGTTACTTATAGCTTAACCTCTCCGTCGTGTATAGATAGGTGGGGCATGATAACGCTGTGTACAACCTCACAAGCACTTGTTGTTCACTTGGAGCACCACAAGCACCCGCTATGAATGTTTGTCTCTTGTTAGGTTTATCCCAGGGGCGGATCCAGGGAGGGTATCCTGGGGGTCCGGACCCTCCTTTTCATCAGAAAATTACAATACTTTTTCTTTAATGCATTATTGTACTCAGGCATTTTTTGTATAGTAAAAAGTAAATACTATTGACCTCAGAATATCTCCTAATATCAAATGCACACGGCTTCAAAATGGCCTCAAAATGCCCATGATATTGGTCACATCTCAAAAAATTTTCAGGGGACTTACGGCACCCCCACACAACTTGAACCCCCTCTTGATATTCCTGGAACCGATCCTGCACATGTAGTGTAGTGTAGTGTAGTGGAAATGAATTGTTATATACACAATACATTTCGCTAATATCTATGTACATATTAAATCCCAGGACGACCATCGCCGTCCAGTGTTCTGTACTGTATTGATTTTACCGATACTTTGTTCTCTTCTATTATTCTATTTGTCTTTCTTTTCGTTGTTTCTTTCCTTATTGTATTATTCTCTTCAAACTCTTCCTTTACTTCCTACACTTGTAATCTGGTGGAGGTTTATAAGTTTAGTACAGTTATACTACTACTACTTCTACTACTACTACTTTGCTGTCACTCTGAATCGAGTATGACGATCATCCAGCTGTGATACAATGATATGAGTTATTAAGGATGTCACCTTCATTGGTGAGCTCTGAGGTGACTAAAGAGGCCGATGTGGGATCGGCAGTGCTACACATGTGGGGGGCTTCATCTAGTGCGGGAGGGGCGGCGGAAGTGTCTTTCCGGTGTTGGCGCTTGTCTGCCTCGATTTACAGTCGGGCTAACTCGAAAGTATTAACACCTTCTTGTGTGGTGATCTTCCAAGCGTTACGGTGTGGAGTAATCGTATCCCAGGTCAAGGGGTCGAGTTGGCAATTTTTCAGGTTTCTCTTGAGATTATCCTTATACCTTTTCAGTTACCCGCCGGCGTTACGTTTACTATTCGTTAGGTGACTGTAAAGTAGCTGCTTTGGCAGTCTACTGTCGTCCATGCGGGTAACATGGTCAGTCCAACGTAGTTGTTCATGGATAATGGTAGCCTCGATGCTCCTACACTTGGTGTCAGCAAGAATACTGGCATCTGTTCTCTTGTCTTCCCAGCGAACTCGGAGGATGAAACATAGACTATGTTGGTGAAAAATTTCGAGTGCCTTGAGGTACCTCCTGTATGTGACCTATGTCTCACTGCCATATAGCAGGGTGGGGAGGACCACTGCTCGGTACACACGGAACTTTGTAGATAATTTCAGCTCCTTATACAGCTGAAGACACAGGTACAGAGTCTGCCAAATGCTTGAGATGCACATTTGATCTGATGTTGATTCTCTTCATCGATGTCCGCAGTGGTGGACAGGTAGGAGCCGAGATACTAAAAGTGAGTAATATTAGAGAGGGTAGTACCGTTAAGCTGGATGGATGGTAGAGGTGTGGCTGAACCAGGGGCAGGCTGAAAGAGAATCTGAGTCTTACGTACATTCATTCACCTTAAGGCCGAAGTGTGTATACGCATATGCGTAGGTGTTCGGGATCTCTTGTAGGTCGCGTTCAGTGTGAGCGACAAGGGTGAGGTCGTTTGTACACTAAAGTTCAGTAATGGAAGCTGTCGACACCTTTGTTCCTGCCTGGAGCCATCTTAAGTTGAAAAGACCCTTCATCCTGTACTGGATTCCACCCCGCCAGATAAATTGGCACTGGCACGAGTAAGGAACGCAGCCAAGAAAATGGAAAAGAGAGTTGGTGCCAGTACACATCCTTGTTTTACCCCCGTGTGGATGGAGAAGACCTCAGACTGGGTGCCATTTGCAGGACATTGCCGTTCATGCCATCGTGGAGTTGCCTCACAATGGTGATGAATTTTAGTGGTGCAGCCAAAACGGCTGAGGGTCCACCAGAGGGCTTTCCTGTTGACCGAGTCGAAGGCCTTGGTTAGGTCGGTGAAGGCCATGCACAGGTCACGACGCTGTTCTCTGCACTTCTCCTGTAACTGACGGGCAGCAAAGATCATGTCAGTGGTGCCACGTGATTTCCTAAAGTCACATTGAGATTCTGGGAAATTATTTTCCGCCTCAGGAAGAAGTCTGTTGAGGAGGTCTCGGACGATAATCTTGCCAGCTACGGACAGCAGCGAGATCCCGCAGTACTTGCCACAGTCTAACCGGTCTCCCATGTTCTTATAAATATTGACGATGGAGGCGTCTTTAAGAGCTTGGGGATTAACTCCTTTTCCCATATATTCTCCAGGAGAGAGAGGAGACGGCTGGTAAGCAGTGGTCCTTCTTCTTTATACACCTCAGGTGGGATTCCATTAGGCCTTGAGGCTAATGGAAGCTCTGTAAGCTTAGGGACCTGCTGGGTAGTCAGGACATCCACATAGGTGTTCCAGTTGAGCAACGAATAGTAGTGCTCTTTCCAGCGCTGAAGGAGGCCTTCTTCGTTCTTTAATTAGGGAGTTACCATCAGATGAGCAAAGGGGGTCTGCGCCATGAGTGATTGGCCCATAAAATATTTTAGTGAAATTGAAAAATTCGCACATCTTGTGTTGGTCTGCAAGTTTTTGTGTTTCACATGCTTTATTTTTAAACCTGTCGTTCTTTTGGGAAGCGAAGTTCCCGCTGGGCCGCCGCTTTCTTCTTGCAGAAGGTATCAACTTTGGTCCGAGACTAAGGGTTGTTCTGCCAGTCAGTTAAAGCAGCACGTTTATCATTGATGAGTACATTGATTTCCGGGTCATTTTCATCAAACCAGTCCTGGTGTATTCTTTCGATCTGACCGGGGGTCTCTCTGGGATTTGGGCTGCTTGTTGTCGGGTTGTTTATCAGCCCATGTTCGAGCTGCTCTCTGAAAGCATGTCCTACCACAGGATCCTCCAGATGCTTAGTATTAAAACCTCTTCTAGAGGCTTGTTGCCTTCGCTTTTATGGAGTGACGGGAAGTGAGAGCTTGGCTCTGATGAGCCAATGATATATTGATATGTTGATATTAATATTCATATTGAAACAGTTTATTTAGCCAGAAAAACACAGATACAGAGTGGATAATAATAACAATATTAACATGGCTGAGCCAGTTGAGAACCTGAGCTCTCTTGTAGGCACCTGATAATTATATACTGTACATTTATCTCAAGGAAATATTATGTAACATTTAGTATCATCTGGAATAGTACAATAGCATGGTGGTATTTTTTTTTTTGTATGGAGATCAGCCCACCCGGCACAGGTCACTGATCCACGTCAGGGCCTGGGGGGCGAAAATACAGTATAATACAAGATAATAATAATAATAATAATAATAATAATAATAATAATAATAATAATAATAATAATAATAATAATAATAATAATAATAATAATAATAATAATAATAATAATAATAATAATAATAATAATAAAAGTTTTAATAAAATAATTATAATAA
>NW_024755760.1:0-10852 GCF_018991925.1 Homarus americanus
GGCCCCTGATCGAGCATAACAAAGTACCCTTATCGAGTATAACAAAGTCCCCTGGTCGAGTATTACAAATTCTCCTGATCGAGTATAACAAAGTCCCCTGGTCGAGTATAACAAAGTCCCCTGGTCGAGTATAACCAAGGCGCCTGATCGAGAATAACAAAGTCCTCTGATCGAATATTTCAAAGTCCCCTTATCGAGCATAACAAAGGCCGCTGGTCGATCATAACAAACCCCCCCTGATCGAATAATACAAAGTCCTCTGATCGAATATAACAAAGTCCCCTAATAGTGTATAACAAAGTCCCCCGATCGAGTATAACAAAGTCCTCTCATCGAGTATAACAAAGTCCCCTGGTCGAGTATAACAAATTCCCCTGATCGTGTATAACAAAGTCCCCTGGTCGAGAAAAACAAAGTCCCCTTATCGAGCATAACAAAGGCCCCTGGTCGATTATAACAAACCCCACCTTGATCGAATAATACAAAGTCCTCTGATCGAGTATAACAAAGTTCCCTAATAGTGTATAACAAAGTCCCCCAATCGAGTATAACAAAGTCCTCTCATCGAGTATAACAAAGTCCCCTGGTCGAGTATAACAAATTCCCCTGATCGTGTATAACAAAGTCTCCTGGTCGAGTAAAACAAAGTCCCCTTATCGAGCATAACAAAGGCCCCTGGTCGAGTATAACAAAGCCCCCCTGATCGAATATTACAAAGTCCAGTGATCATGTATAACAATGTCCCCTGGTCGAGTATAACAAAGTCCCCTCTTCGAGTATAACGAAGGCCCCTGATGGAGTATAACAAAGACCCTGATGGAGTATAACAAAGACCCCTGATCAAAGAAAACAAAGCCCCGAGATCGAGTATAACAAAGTCCCCTAATCGAGTATAACAAAGTCCCCTGATCGAGTATAACAAAGTCCCCTTATCGAGTATAACAAAGTCCCCTGGTCGAGTATAACAAATTCCCCTGATCGAGTATAACAAAGTCCTTTGGTCGAGTATAACCAAGGCCCCTAATCGAGTATAACAAAGGCCCCCTGTTGAGTATAACAAAGCCTCCTGATCGAGTATAACAAAGTCCCCTTATCGAGCATAACAAAGGCCCCTGGTCGAGCATAACAAAGCGCCCCTGATCGAATAATGCAAATTCTCCTGATCGAGTATAACAAAGTCTCCTGATCGAGTATAACAAAGACCCTGATGGAGTATAACAAAGGCCCCAAATGGAGTATAACAAAGTCCCCTGGTCGAGGAAAACAAAGCTCCCAGATCGAGTATAACAAAGTCCCCTGATTGAGTATAACAAAGTCCCCTGGTTGACCATAACAAAGGCCCTTGGTCGAGTATAACAAAGACCCCTAATCGAATATAACAAAGCCCCCTGGTCGAGTATAACAAAGTCCCCTGATCGAGTATATCAAAGCCCCCTGATCGAGTATAAGAAAGTCCCCTGATCGAGTATAACAAAGTCCTCTGGTCGGTATAACAAAGGCCCTCATCGAGTATAACAGCAATTTCTGATCGAATATAACAAAGTCCCCTTATCGAGCATAAGAAAGGCCCCCTGTCGAGTATAACAAATTTCTGATCGAGTATAACAAAGTCCTTTGGTCGAGTATAACCAAGGCCCCTGATCGAGTATAACAAAGTCCTCTGATCGAATTTAACAGTCCCTTATCGAGAATAACAACAAAGGCCCCTGATCGAATAATGCAAGTCTCCTGATCATATAACAAAGTCCCCTGATCGAGGAAACAAAGCCCTGTGGATCGAAAGCATATAACAAAGTCCCCTGATTGAGTATAACAAAGCCTCCTGATCGAGTATAACAAAGTCCCCTTATCGAGCATAACAAAGGCCCCTGGTCGAGCATAACAAAGCCCCCCTGATCGAATAATGCAAAGTCTCCTGATCAAGTATAACAAAGTCCCCTGATCGAGTATAAAAAAACCCTGATGGAGTATAACAAAGGCCCCTAATGGAGTATAACACAGACCCTGATGGAGTATAACAAAGTCCCCTGATCGAGGAAAGCAAAGCCCTCTGATCGAGTATAACAAAGTCCCCTGATTGAGTATAACAAAGGCCCCTCATCGAGTATAACACATCCCCTGATCGAGTAAACATATCCCCTGATCGTGTATAACAAAGTTCCCTGGTCGAGTATAGTAATGTCCCCTAATCGAGTATAACAAAGGCCCCTGATCGAGTATAACAAAGTCCCCTTATCGAGCATAACAAAGGCCCCTGGTCGAGTATAACAAAGGCCCCTGATCGAGTATAACAAAGTCCCCTTATCGAGCATAACAAAGGCCCCTGGTCGAGTATAACAAAGCCCCCCTGATCGATTATTACAAGGTACCCTGATCATGTATAACAAAGTCCCCTGATTGAGTATAACAAATGTCCCCTGATCGAAGAAAAGAAAGCCTCCTCATCGAGTATAACAAAGTCCCCTGATCTAGTATAACAAAGCACCCTGGTGGAGAAAAACAAAGCCCCCTGATCGAGTATAACAAAGTCCCCGGATAGAGTATATCAAGCCCCCTGGTCGAGTATAATAAAGGCCCTGATCGAGTATAACAAAGTCTCGTGATCGAGTATAACAAATTCCCCTGGTTCGAGTATAACAAAGTCCCCTGGTTGACCATAACAAAGGTTCCTGGTCGAGTATAACAAAGTCCCCTAATCGAATATAACAAAGCCCCCTAATCGAGTATAACAAAGTCCCCTGATTGAATATAACAATGGCCCATGATTGAGTATAACAAAGTCCCCTGGTCGAGTATAACAAAGTCCCCTAATCGAATATAACAAAGCCCCCTGATCGAATATAACAAAGGCCACTGGTCGAGCATAACAAAGGACCTTGATCGAGTATAACAAAGCCCAATCATCGAGTATAACAAAGTCCCCTGATCGAGTATAACAAAGTCCCCTGATCGAGTATAACAAAGTCTCCGGATAGAGTATATCAAGCCCCCTGGTCGAGTATAATAAAGGCCCTGATCGAGTATAACAAAGTCTCATGATCGAGTATAACAAATTCCCCTGGTTCGAGTATAACAAAGTCCCCTGGTTGACCATAACAAAGGTTCCTGGTCGAGTATAACACAGTCCCCTAATCGAATATAACAAAGCCCCCTGATCGAGTATAACAAAGTCCCCTGATTGAATATAACAATGGCCATGATTGAGTATAACAAAGTCCCCTGGTCGAGTATAACAAAGTCCCCTAATCGAATATAACAAAGCGCCCTGATCGAATAGAACAAAGGCCACTGGTCGAGCATAACAAAGGACCCTGATCGAGTATAACAAAGCCCAATCATCGAGTATAACAAAGTCCCCTGATCGAGTATAACAAAGTCCCCTGATCGAGTATAACAAACTCCCCTGGTCGAGCAAAACAAAGTCCCCTGATCGAGTATAACAAAGTCCCCTTATCGAGTATAACAAAGCCCAATCATCGAGTATAACAAAGGACCCTGGTCGAGTATAACAAAGTTCCCTGATCGAGTATAACAAAGCTCAATCATCGAGTATAACAAAGTCCCCTAATCGAGTATAAGAAAGCCCAATCATCGAGTATAACAAAGTCCCCTGATCGAGTATAACAAATTCCCCTGATCAAGTATAACAAAGTCCCCTTATCGAGTATAACAAAGTCCCCTGGTCGAGTATAACAAATTCCTCTGATCAAGTATAACAAAGTTCCCTGGTCGAGTATAACAAAGTCCCCTGGTCGAGTATAACAAATTCCACTGGTCGAGTATAACCAAGGCCCCTGATCGAGAATAACAAAGTCCCCTGATCGCATATAACAAAGTCCTCTTATCAAGCATAACAAAGGCCCCTGGTCGAGTATAAGAAAGTCCCCTGATCGAGTATATCAAAGCCCCCTCATCGAGTATAACAAAGTCCCCTGATCGAGTATAACAAAGTCCTCCGATCGAGTAAAACAAAGTCCCCCGATCGAGTATAACAAAGTCCTCTGATCGAGTATAACAAAGTCCCCTGGTCGTGTATAACAAAATCCTTTGGTCGAGTATAACAAATTTCCCTGATCGAGTATAACAAAGTCCCCTGGTCGAGTATAACAAATTCCCCTTATCGAGAATAACAAAGTCCCCTGGTTGAGTATAAGAATGGCCTATGATTGAATATAACAAAGGCCCCTCATCGAGTATAACAAACGCCACTCATCGAGTCTAACAAAGTCCCCTGATCGAATATGACAAAGTCCATTGATCAAGTATAACAAAGGCCCCTGATCGAGTATAACAAAGTCTCCTTATCGAGTATAACAAAGTCCCCTGGTCGAGTATAACAAAGTCCCCTGATTGAGTATAACAAAGTCCCCTGGTAGAGTATAACAAAGTCCATTGGTCGAGTATAACAAAGTCCCCTGATCGAGGAAAACAAAGCCCCCTGATCGAGTATAACAATGTCCCCTCATCGAGTATAACAAAGTCCCCTGGTCGAGTATAACAAAGTCCCTTATCGACTATAAAAAAGTCCCCTGGTCGAGTGTAACCAAGGCCCCTCATTGAGTATGACAAACACCCCCGGTTGAGTATAACAAAGCCTCCTGATCGAGAATAACAAAGTCCACTTATCGAGCATAACAAAGGCCCCTGGTCGAGCTTAACAAAGCCCCCCTGATCAAATAATACATAGTCCCCTGATCAAGTATAACAAAGTCACCTGATCGAGTATAACAAAATACCCTGGTTGAGTATAACAAAGGCCCGTAATGGAGCATAACAAAAAACCTAATGGAGTATAACAAAGTTCCCTGATCGAGTATAACAAATTCACCTGATCGAGTATAACAAAGGCCCCTCATCAAGTATAACAAAGTTCTCTTATCGAGCATAACAAAGAACCCTGGTCGAGTATAACAAAACCCCACCGATCGAATATTACAAAGTCCCCAAATCAAGTATAAGAAAGTCCCCTGGTCGAGTATAACAAAGTCCATTGATTGAATATAACAAAGTCCCTGGTTGACCATAATAAAGGCCCCTGGTCGAGTATAACAAAGTCCCCAAATCGAATATTACAAAGCCTCCTGATCGAGTATAACAAAGGCCACTGGTCGAGCATAACAAAGCACCCTGGTCGAGTATAACAAAGCCCCCTAATCGAGTATAAGAAAGTCCCTTGATCAAGATTATCAAACCCCACTGGTCGAGCATAATAAAGGCCCAGAACGAGTATAACAAGGTCTCATGATCGAGTATAACAAATTCCCCTGGTTCGAGTATAACAAAAGCCCGTGATCGAGTATAATAAAGTCCCTTGGTCGAGTATAACAAAGTCCCCTGATCGAGTATAACAAAGGCCCCTAATCGAGTCTAACAAAGTCCCCTGATCGAGTATAGCAAAGGCCCTTGAGCGAGTATATCAAATGCCCCTCATCGAGTATAACAAAGTCCCCTAATCGAATATAAGAAAGTCCCCTGATCGAGTATAACAAACGCCACTGGTCGAGCATAACAAAGGACTCTGGTCGGGTATAAAAAAGTCCCCTAATCGAGTATAACAAAGTCCAATCATCGAGTATAACAAAGTCCCCTGATCGAGTATAACAAAGCCCCCTGATCGAGTATATCAAAGCCCCCTGATCGAGTATAACAAAGTGACCTGGTCGAGTATAACAAAGTCCCCTGATCGAATATAACAAAGGCCCCTGATCGAGTATAACAAAGTCCCCTTATCGAGCATAACAAAGGACCCTGGTCGAGTATAACAAAGGCCCCCTTATCGAATATTACAAAGTCTCCTGATCAAGTATAACAAAGTCCCCTGATCGAGTATAACAAAGTCCCCTGACCGAGTATAACAAAGGCCCCTGATGGAGTATAACAACGACCCTGATGGAGTATAACAAAGTCCGCTGGTCGATATAAACAAAGCCCCCTGATCGAGTATAACAAAGTTCCCTGCTCAAGAAAAACAAAGTCCCCTCATCGAGTATAACAAAGTCCTCTGGTCGAGTATAACAAAGGCCCTTGATCGAGTATAACAAAGTCCCCAGGTCGAGAATAACAAATTCCCCTGATCGAGAATAACAAAGTCCCCTGGTTAAATTATAACAGGCCACATGATCCGAGTATAACAAAAGTCCCTGATAAATTATAAATTCCCGGATCGAGAATAACAAAGTCCTGGTTAAGTATAACAAGGCCCATGATCGAGTAAAACAAAGGCCCCTGATCCAGGTATAATAAAGTCCCTGATCAAAATTATAATAAAGCCCCCTCAACAGGTTTAACAAAAGTCCCTGATCGAGTATAACAAAAGTCCTTGATCGAGTATAACAAATTCCACTGGTCGGCGAGTATTGCAAGGCCCCTGATCCGAGAATAACAAAGTCCCCTGATCGCATATATGAGTCCTCTTATCAAGCATAACAAAGGCCCTGGTCGAGCATAACAAAGACCCCCTGATCCGAACCAATGAGAATCTGATCAAGTATAAAAAAGATCCCTGATCAGTGTGTAGATCCCTGATCCAGGTATAACAAAGGCCCTAATCCAGGTCTAACAAAAGTCCCCTGATCGAGTATAGCAAAGGCCCTTGAGCGAGTATAACAAATGGCCCTCATCGAGTATAACAAAGTCCCATGGTCGAGTATAACAAAGTCACCTTATCGAGTATAACAAATCCTCCTGATCGAGTATAACAAAGACCCCTGGTCGAGTATAACAAAACCACCTGATCGAGTATAACAAATCCCCTGATCGTGTATAACAAAGTTCCCTGGTCGAGTATAGTAATGTCCCCTGATCAAGTATAACAAAGTCCCCTGGTTGTGTATCACAAAGCCTCCTGACTGAGTATAACGAAGTCCCCTGATCGAGTATAACACATCCCCTGATCGAGTATAACACATCCCCTGATCGTGTATAACAAAGTTCCCTGGTCGAGTATAGTAATGTTCCCTAATCGAGTATAACAAAGTCCCCTGGTCGATTATAACAAATTCCCCTGATCAAGTATAACAAAGTCCCCTGGTCGACTATAACAAATTCCCCTGATCAAGTATAACAAAGTCCCCTGATCGATTATGACAAAGGCCCTTGATCGAGTATAACAAAGGCCCCTGATCGAGTATAACAAAGTCCCCCGATCGAGTATAACAAAGTTCTCTGATCGAGTATAACAAAGTCCCCTGGTCGTGTATAACAAAGTCCTTTGGTCGAGTATAACAAATTTTCCTGATCGAGTATAACAAAGTCCCCTGGTCGAGTATAACAAATTCCCCTTATCGAGAATAACAAAGTCCCCTGGTTGAGTATAAGAATGGCCTATGATTGAATATAACAAAGGCCCCTCATCGAGTATAACAAACGCCACTCATCGAGTCTAACAAAGTCCCCTGATCGAATATGACAAAGTCCATTGATCAAGTATAACAAAGGCCCCTGATCGAGTATAACAAAGTCTCCTTATCGAGTATAACAAAGTCCCCTGGTAGAGTATAACAAAGTCCCCTGATCGAGTATAACAAAGTCCCCTGATCGAGTATAACAAAGTCCCCCCATCGAGTATAACAAAGTCCCCTGGTCGAGTAAAACAAAGTCCCTTATCGACTATAAAAAAGTCCCTCGGTCGAGTGTAACCAAGGCCCCTCATTGAGTATGACAAACGCCCCCGGTTGAGTATAACAAAGCCTCCTGATCGAGTATAACAAAGTCCACTTATCGAGCATAACAAAGGCCCCTGGTCGAGCTTAACAAAGCCCCCCTGATCAAATAATACATAGTCCCCTGATCAAGTATAACAAAGTCCCCTGATCGAGTATAACAAAATACCCTGGTTGAGTATAACAAAGGCCCGTAATGGAGCATAACAAAAATCCTAATGGAGTATAACAAAGTTCCCTGATCGAGTATAACAAATTCACCTGATCGAGTATAACAAAGGCCCCTCATCAAGTATAACAAAGTTCTCTTATCGAGCATATCAAAGGCCCCTGGTCGAGTATAACAAAACCCCCCCGATCGAATATTACAAAGTCCCCAAATCAAGTATAAGAAAGTCCCCTGGTCGAGTATAACAAAGTCCATTGATTGAATATAACAAAGTCCCCTGGTTGACCATAATAAAGGCCCCTGGTCGAGTATAACAAAGTCCCCAAATCGAATATTACAAAGCCTCCTGATCGAGTATAACAAAGGCCACTGGTCGAGCATAACAAAGCACCCTGGTCGAGTATAACAAAGCCCCCTAATCGAGTATAAGAAAGTCCCATGATCAAGTTTATCAAACCCCACTGGTCGAGCATAATAAAGGCCCAGATCGAGTATAACAAGGTCTCATGATCGAGTATAACAAATTCCCCTGGTTCGAGTATACAAAAGCCCGTGATCGAGTATAATAAAGTCCCCTGGTCGAGTATAACAAAGTCCCCTGATCGAGTATAACAAAGGCCCCTAATCGAGTCTAACAAAGTCCCCTGATCGAGTATAGCAAAGGCCCTTGAGCGAGTATAACAAATGGCCCTCATCGAGTATAACAAAGTCCCATGGTCGAGTATAACAAAGTCACCTTATCGAGTATAACAAATCCTCCTGATCGAGTATAACAAAGTCCCCTGATCGAGTATAACACATCCCCCTGATGGAGTATAACATATCCCCTTATCGTGTATAACAAAGTTCCCTGGTCGAGTATAAGAAAGTCCCCTGATCGAATATAACAAAGTCCTCAGATCGAGTATAACAAAGTCCCCTGGTCGAGTATAACAAAGTCCTCAGATCGAGTATAACAAAGTCCCTTGGTCGAGCATGACAAAGTCCCCTGATCGATTATAACAAAGTCCTCAGATCGTGTATAACAAAGTCCCCTAGGAGAGTATAACAAAGGACCTTGATTGAGTATAATAAAGGCCCCTGATCGAGTATAACAAATGCCCCTCATCGAGTATAACAAAGTCCCCTAATCGAATATAAGAAAGTCCCCTGATCGAGTATAACAAACGCCACTGGTCGAGCATAACAAAGGACCCTGGTCGGGTATAAAAAAGTCCCCTAATCGAGTATAACAAAGGCCCCTGATTGAATATAACAACGGCCCATGATTGAGTATAACAAAGTCCCCTGGTCGAGTATAACAAAGTCCCCTAATCGAATATAACAAAGCCCCCTGATCGAGTATAACAAAGGCCACTGGTCGAGCATAACAAATGACCCTGATCGAGTATAACAAAGCCCAATCATCGAGTATAACAAAGTCCCCTGATCGAGTATAACAAAGGCCCCTGATCGAGTATAACAAAGCCCCCCGTTGAGTATAAGAAAGCCTCTTGATCGAGTATAACAAAGCCCCTGATAGAGTATAACACATCACCTGATCGAGTATAACATATCACCTGATCGTGTATAACAAAGTTCCCTGGTCAAGTGTAGTAATGTCCCTGATCGAGTATAACAACCCCCCTGATCGAGTATAACAACCCCCCTGATCGAGTATAACAAAGTTCCCTGGTCGAGTATAACAAAGTCCCCTTATCGAGCATAACAAAGGCCCCTGGTCGAGCATAACAAAGCCCCCCTGATCGAATAAAGCAAAGTCTCCAGATCAAGTATAACAAAGTCCCCTGATCGAGTATAACAAAGACCCTGATGGAGTATAACAAAGGCCCCTAATGGAGTATAACAAAGACCCTGATGGAGTATAAGAAAGACCCCTGATCGAGGAAAACAAAGCCCTCTGATCGAGTATAACAAAGTCCCCTGATTGAGTATAACAAAGGCCCCTCATCGAGTATAACACATCCCCTGATCGAGTATAACATATCTCCTGATCGTGTATAACAAAGTTCCCTGGTCGAGTATAGTAATGTCCCCTAATCGAGTATAACAAAGGCCCCTGATCGAGTATAACAAAGTCCCCTTATCGAGCATAACAAAGGCCCCTTGGTCGAGTATACAAAAGCCCCCCTGATCGAATATTACAAAGTCCCCTAATTAAGTATAACAAAGTCCCCTGATCGAGTATAACAAAGTCCCCTGGTCGAGTATAACAAAGGCCCCTGATGGAGTATAACAAAGACCATGATGGAGTATAACAAATGTCCCATGATCGAGGAAAACAAAGCCTCCTGATCGAGTATTACAAAGTCCCCTGATCGAGTATAACAAAGCACCCTGGTGGAGAATAACAAAGCCCCCTGATCGAGTATAACAAAGTCCCCTGATCGAGTATAACAAAGTCCCCTGATCGAGTATAATAAAGACCCCTTGCCGAGTATAACAAAGTCCCCGGATAGAGTATATCAAACCCCCTGGTCGAGTATAATAAAGGCCCTGATCGAGTATAACAAAGTCTCATGATCGAGTATAACAAATTCCCCTGGTTCGAGTATAACAAAGTCCCCTGGTTGACCATACCAAAGGTCCCTGGTCGAGTATAACAAAGTCCCCTAATCGAATATAACAAACCCCCTGATCGAGTATAACAAAGTCCCCTGATTGAATATAACAATGGCCCATGATTGAGTATAACAAAGTCCCCTGGACGAGTATAACAAAGTCCCCTAATCGAATATAACAAAGCCCCCTGATCGAGTATAACAAAGGCCACTGGTCGAGCATAACAAATGACCCTGATCGAGTATAACAAAGCCCAATCATCGAGTATAACAAAGTCCCCTGATCGAGTATAATAAAGGCCCTGATCGAGTATAACAAAGTCTCATGATCGAGTTTAACAAATTCCCCTGGTTCGAGTATAACGAAGTCCCCTGGTTGACCATACCAAAGGTCCCTGGTCGAGTATAACAAAGTCCCCTAATCGAATATAACAAAGCCCCCTGATCGAGTATAACAAAGT
>NW_024755761.1:0-12346 GCF_018991925.1 Homarus americanus
AGAGTCTGCCAAGAACCATCTCAAAGGTTTTACACAGGCAGCTGGTTAGTGATATGGGACGAAAGGCATCAGGCTGTCCTGGTTTCGGTATTGGTACAACAATACTGCTGGTCCATGATGTGGGTAGTTGGCCCTCGGCATGACTCATATTGTACCTTAGTAGTCTAATGATGTTGTAGGTGACTCCGTCCTCTCCAGGGGAAGTAGACCTACCCCTGGCGAGGGCGGCGTCAAGCTCCCACTCAGTATATGGAACATCACACTCCTCGTGCTGTTTGCCCAGCATAAAGCTAATAAGATTACTTCTCTCTACAGACTTCGCATCAAGGAGTCCCCGAGTCCCAGCTGGTAACATGTCATAGCTCGACACATGAGCCCACTTTGTTATTAGCTCATTCGACTTTTGCAGAGGGTTTGAATGGGAGACGTGTCTTCTGTTTTTACCTCTGATTATGTTTATGTCTTTCCAGGCTTTGCTGAGGGATGTGTGTTGGTTCAGGCTGTTGACATATGTCTCCCATGCATTTTGTCTGAGTTCGTTTACACGTTCTGACAGCAGCAAGGGAAGCTTGATACAATTGTAACATTTGAGGTGTTCTAAATTGTCTGTAACCCTTACCCACCCTCCTGACCCTAGCCCTGAGTTTTTTTCAGCTCAGGGTCATTATAGCACTGCTGTTGCCTGTTCCCATTATGCTGACCACGTTTTCTCCTTTTTTTGGTGGAGGCATTGTTGGTGAAGTATACATAAGTCCTATCTATCAGATCGTCATGGAAACTTTGGTAATTGTCAGGCTTGTAGTCCTTGTACCAGTCATGGATGAAGTCTATGAACTGGCTTTCATGTTCTTGCTTGACTGTGATTCTACGTCTGTTGAGTTTACCACCAGTGGGGGTGTCATTGGCTACATGTATACTAGCTTGGATTGGGCTGTGGTCAGACATAAGATCAGTGACAACATCAGAGCTATGAGTTGTGTATGATAGATTAAAGCCAATACATTTGTCTAGACCCCCGCCATAGATGTGTGTTGGTTCATTATTACCTATAATTTGAACATCTTCATATGCACTGAGAAGTGAGATAAGTCTCCTACCATTGGTGTTAGTGGTGGAGTCACCTAATTTCTTGTGTCTAGTATTCAGGTCACCCATTAGGACAGTGGGCTCAGTGTGTAAAAAGTCTGGGAGATCTGTGTATTGAAGCTGATCTGAGGGAGCATAGGCGTTTAGCACGTTGAGTGTGGAGTTGCCCAGGTGGATAGTGATCCCATGGTACTGAAGGTTGGTAGTCTTTTTGGATACAAGAGGTACATGCGGGAGTGACTTCTTAACATACATCAAACATGTGTGAGTAGAACTAGGATCATAATACACATAATTGGGCAGACTGGGTGGGGGCTTACCATTAGGTGTGAGACACTCCTGCAGACACACAATATCGATGTCCTCAGTCACAACTTTGTGGTGTAGGTCAGGGTATCGTTTTCTAAGGGATGAGATGTTCCAACTCATCACCTTCACCGCTCTGTATCTTTGTCTGGTATTAACACTGGCCATTATGAAATGTATTTGGAAAGAAGCAAAAGGCACTGTATGATACTGTTCTTTTCTGCGCTGCCTGTCCCTTCGGCAGGCAGTAGGCCAGTTAACCTTTTGGAAACATTTCTGGAGCACGTACGGCTCAACAATTGTTGTATTTCATTGGCAGACAACAACACACTTTGGTTACACTCGACATCACCACCATTTTCTGTTTGTGCTTGTTCATCTTCACTGACCATGTCCACAGAGGCATCAGTAGAACTGTTACCAGTATCACTATTTTCCTCTGCGTGGACACTAGTTCCTGGTGGGTCTTGAGTTTCCACATCTGGTACTGACATCTGAATGTCTTCAGTTTGACTGTAATTTTTCCGAAGTTGCTGCACTGTGTTGGTGGTGTTTTTTTCCTTTAGTGTATCACAGAGGCTCCCAAACATTTCAGTTAGAGCTGTAAACTGAGCTTTGAGTTCTTTAATTTCATTTTTCAAATCATTGATCTCTTCACGATGTGCAGGGAGTGTGTTGGCAGCTACCTGTTGTGTCGGTACATCTGTGTTGCCCCATGCTGATCTTTCGATGACTGCTGGTGATGATCCTGGAGCTTTGGTGGGGAGGGCAGGCCAGGGGTTGGCCGTAGGGAGTACCCTAGCAGCATTAGTGTTTCTTGAGACCTGCCTGGGTGGCGGGTCTGGGCGCTGAAGGGGTGTAGGAGCTCTAGAACAGTTAGGGTGCCATACAGGAACTCCAACTGTTTTGCAGTTAATACACTTCTGTTGGATGACACCCCCTTGAGCAACTGTATCTCTGCAAACCTGTGTTGCATGTTGCCTTGAGCAGAGACCACACCACGGCTTAGTCGAGGGGCATAACCGGGCCACATGGCCCCAGTGCTGACAGTTGTAACACCTCCGGTTAGGGGGCTGATAGAGTGTTACCTTCAGAGTCCGATAGGCACCACGGACTCGAATGGTCTTGGGTGGGTCTTCCGAGCCAACCCAGTCTGCAATGACTGCATTCTTGCCCCTGAGTCGCTTCGTCCTTCTGATGTAGGGATGGGCTTCTAGTAGTGTAGGGGTCTGGTACTGGTCGAGCCCTATGATTATTATGGTTTTCTTGCTCGGTGGTTGGGATGATTGTTCCATGGTTATTCCCCTTATGCTATTGGTGAGGAGATCCTGTATGACTGCTGGATCGTTTCTAATCAGAACATGATCTTGTGTACCGACTCTGAACTGAAACTCAGCCTCAGGATATTTGTCTTCCGCATCGTTCAGGTGATGTACCTTCAGGGAAGTATAATCTTACTCTCATGGGGGTTTGTGGTTGTAGTTGATTGTCTCTAAGTCTTTCTGCCTTTTCGGCCTTCCGCTTGTTCCTGGACTGAACTAGTTGAAAGCCATCTTCTCCGTTGGTATCAAGGTCAACACCACAGTCGCCTGGCTCACTCAGTGCATCAGGAGAGTTAAAGCGAGCAGCTGGGTCTCCAGTCAACTCAGACATGGTGGAGTTACAGGGCTCGACTTATATGCCTACGTCAGAGGGCCGAGGACTGCTTGGCACTCCTAGGAAGTCAGCGGTGGTTGGGAGGCGTAACCCTCTTTGAGGACAAAGGAGATTGGCATCTACTGTACAGCGTATTAGCGGTGTGAGGGGAGGCCATGAGCGGGCCTCCCGCGGAGGGAGTGTGGTGTCGGGGGGACTAAGGTAACAGGAGTATTCTCAGTTTATAAACACTTTTATTACACTACACTTGTTCTTAATAGCATGTCTGTTTTTCTGGTTAGATACAGTATCAAAGTCAATTTTAGTTTCAAAAGAACTAACCAGCTTGGCACACTATGAGGACGGGGGTTTGTGTAAACAAACCCTCACCACATGGCCGAGCGTGACCACAAGGGTATAGGCCTTGCCTCGCGGGCACCTACACCTACACACGACACAGTGCTCAACACACGGTAGTTCACTTGTTATACAGGCAACATATTTGCAGTTGTTGACCTATCCCCACCCTACTGGGTGGTGTTGTGTTATATCGAAGTCAAGTGTGAAGCCGACCCACTGTTGTTCTCAGGGTGGACTGATTAGCACCTCCTTGTCAGGAGATGGCGGTCAGTACCCAGTGGTGCTTATCTCACTGGCGGGTCACGGCTCTCACTGGTACTGTCTAGTACTGAATTCACTGGCTTAAACACTGTTCTTAACTGTTCAACACTGGTTCCACTTCTTTCTGAAACGAAATGTCACTTTGGTTATGTTGATATCCCGGTGGTGAGGATGGGTCGGGGAGAGGGACTTGGGGAATGGGCCGACATGGCCAAGGGTGAGAGCTGCTCAGCAGGAGCAGCGCCTAAATAGGTCTTGACCCTACGTTGACCCAGTGTTGACCTGACCACCGTAGGGTGTAGGGAGTGGTAGGGTGAGGGTGTAGGGAGTGGAAAGGGTGTGGGTGTAGGGAGTGGTAGGGTGAGGGTGTAGGGAGTGGTAGGGTGTAGGGAGTGGTAGGGTGAGGGTGCTGGGAGTGGAAACGGTGAGGGTGTAGGGAGTGGTAGGGTGAGGGTGCAGGGAGTGGAAAGGGTGAGGGTGTAGGGAGTGGTAGAGTGAGGGTGTAGGGAGTGGTAGAGTGAGGGTGCAGGGAGTGGTAGTGTGAGGGTGTAGGGAGTGCTAGGGTGAGGGTGGAGGGTGAGGGGTGGGGAGGGTGGGGGAGTGTGAGGCTAGGGTAAGGGTGTATGGAGTGGTAGGGTGAGGGTGCAGGAAGTGGTAGGGTGAGGGTGTAGGGAGTGGTAGGGTGTAGGGACTGGTAGGGTGAGGGTGTAGGGAGTGGTAGGGTGAGGGTGTAGGGAGTGGTAGGGTGTAGGGAGTGGTAGTGTGAGGGTGTAGGGAGTGGTAGGGTGTAGGGAGTGATAGTGTGAGGGTGTAGGGAGTGCTAGGGTGAGTTCTGCAGCAACACGCACTCAACCATTACTTGTGTTCCTTTGGTTAACTAGGGAACGCACTCTTGTGTTGTGTGGTCTTTAATAATCTCACAAAAGGAAGAGAATATTATAAAACAAATATATGTTGTTGACAAGTGTTGGTAAGTCACACGCTCATACAGGTGAGGTCGGCGGCGGCATCATTAACCTCCTTAACGTTTAAATATGATATTATTATGACTATGGGAGAGTGATTTTTAATAGAGGTCTCAAGAGAAAGGGTCATGATATTATGTAAGTTGACGCTGTATAAGTAACGCTGCTTATCTGTTGTGTGTAAAGCTGAGGTTTACACTACCATAAGAGTCTTCTTGACAGAGAACAAGACACACCCTCCCTACGTGTGTGGGTTGAGGATATATGGAGGCAGGTGTGGGTATATCTAGCTTCATTCTGTGTGACCCATGATCCAGCCCTCAAGAGGAGTAAACACAGTGGATAATGTGACTTAGTGAGTCACCATAATCATTACTTTTACACTAAATTATAATTCTCTTATGGTCTGCCTACGAGACCTCACTTGAGATATTACAAACTTGTGTACAGTACAGTACAGTACAGTACAGTAGGGTACTGTACTGTACTGGACTGTATTTATTATTGGTTGGCTTTCTTCAGTGGTTTAGGTTATATACATAAACAGTGTTTGCTGTGCAATATTTTATTATATTCTGCCAATATTCTCTAAATGATTAATAGATAATATATAATGTCTTGATAAAGTCTTACACAAGTAGTGATGACATGTCTCTATAAAGTGCTGTATTGGTTAGGTTACATTGGGTCATGTTCGAGGTGATAAATTTAGGGTTTGCTGGGGATAGGTGGGTTAGGTCATTAAGGGACAGGTTACATTAGGCCAGGCTGACATAGGAAGGTTTGGTCAGGTTTCCGGGTCCGGGGGTTAGTGAAGCCTGGAACACTAGCATGTCACTCCTTCAGATGAACAAATCCCAAGGAATTCCTCATAGTGGTCCTGGTAGTCGTGGTGCAGGTAAGAGAGAGGCAGCTGCTTCTCACACTACTTGTTGTAGTTGGTCATTGGTTTGTTATCTTAGGCACGTGATGGAACAATTGTACCCAGTGGAGTCATTCACGCCTTTGGTTATGAATTCGAGTTTCATCGCGTTGGTGGGGAAGACGCCGTTAGGTTTAACATTCCCGCAGAGTCTGTTGAGGATAACGCCATCATATAGTAATTAACATTGGCTGGTTATAGTGACAGGCAGGAGGTTATAGTGAGGTATTATTATCAGTTTATGCTCAGACTGAGGAGACAAAGTATTCGAGGTAACAGGAGTAATAATGTGTTAGTGGTTGTAATTAAAGTAATAGTTATTGAAGCATCAGAAGTTAGTAAGAGTGTTATTACTTGATAATATTACCAACATCAAAAGTAAAGGTTTAATGATAGATAAAAATAATGCAAGTATTGTTATGACTGGATCACATATTGTCTTTATGTCCAGTAACTACTAATGTTACTGTCAATATCACACACAGAAGCAGTAGTTGTTGTAGTAGTAGTAGTAGTGTAATTTTAAGGAGAACCGGTATTGTAATACTATTTGCATTGTATAATAACAATAGCAGTAAAAGTTGTTTTTTTTAGTTTGTAGTAAAGGTAGTAAGAATAACAGTAGTAGAGGTGGTGGTGGTGGTGGTGTTGTACCGGGTAACACATACGTGGAGGAAGTGGTGTCGTAGGATATGATGAGTCGTTCATTGTCACAGTCTTCCAGGTTAAATACTTCGCAGGCGACTCCAAGCTTGGCACTCGGTGACTGGCAGACGATATTCTGTTGACAACTGTGGGAAGGAGTGAACACCTGTAGACGTTATTGTGGAAGACGGAATAATCTTAGAGGAATACAGGTGTTGGTGGAAGTAACACCTGTGGTGGTAATAATGTTAGAGGAACACAGGTAGAACTAACAATTGTAATCGTCTTTGTATCCTCGGGAAGGTTACAGTTTAGACGCCATTTAGTTTGTCATCTTGGTATTGTGTCTTAGATAGGGTTGTCATATCTGAACATTAAAAAAAGAGGACGTTCCCGAAGACATCAGCCGCCCCCCCCCTTGCCTGGCACACACTTTGGCGCTATGTAACCTTGATGCAGCCGTGACCGTTTTATGCTCTGGAAAAGTACAACAAATCGTAAGCACTAGCTGTGGCACCAAGCGACAAACCCACAACAAAGACTAAGATCAAACACTGTCACTGCAGGTTAAAGACTGGCCAACCACCGGCCACCGTCATAGTTGTCGACACACGTAAATAATATAAGGAAAGTGGCTAGATTGTGGTTGGAAATTGCTAAAATGCCTTAAAAGCAGGACAAGAAAAACAAACGCTACCGTGTAAAATAAGCCATAAGAAAAAAATGGTATACTTTCAACATTTCATTTATGGCTGTAATAGCAACTAAATATAAAATAATATAATAATGCGCGTGGCTGAAGAACAAGGAAAAGCAGTACATGGCACTACAGTTTACCCCAAAAACTGCTAGCAGCTAAGTTGACACCACCGTACAGGCGTACACGTGACTTATCAGCTGACGAGAACTGAACAAGATCTCTACTGTTTCCACCTCCCCTCTCTCACAGTCTCTCTCTCTCTCTCTCGTCATTACAGTTTCATGTTTCTTTCCGTGGAGAAAATGATGGAAGCTGAAATTCCGGACTTTTGAAGAATTTTAAAAATTCCTTCTGGATGAAGATTTCGAGACCTAAATGGAGGACATGTCCGGGAAAATACGGACGTATGGCAACCCTGGTCTTAGACATATTGGAACACCTTTAATTTAAGAGAAACATTAAACACCTTGAGGATCCTCGTTTAAAAGTTACAGTAACTTACGTTAATATGACTGCAGACGTGAACATGTATTTAACTGAAGCAACAGCACAAACATATTGACCTGAGACTACCTGTATTGTTATGGTGTACCTGTAGTGTTATGGTGTACCTGTGAAGGTGAACTGGGGATGATCTTACCTGCTCTTGTTGGTCAGGCGGGCGGGGTAACCTGGTGACTGCACCAAGACCACATCGCCGAGTTTCATGGTGTGGGGGCCACACGGAAGGATCACTGGATCTACCGGAGCAGTTTTGTTGTCTATTGCTCCCACAACCGTGACGGTCACCACCAGTAGCGTCAACATGTACTTCATCCTCAAACAACTTGTTCACTTTTCTGTAACAACTGAACAAGTTTTGTGGGTTAATAAAGTGTTTATTATCACATATAATAGTTATCTCCTACGACTTAGAATATAATATGAAATGTTTAACGTTCATGTTAGCAGTAATAATAATTGTTTATGTTTTCACCTTAGTTACATCTTGATATGAATTAGTAAAAGTAACATACATCATTAATTCTGTTTTAGCCGATCTCGTAGGACCAGTCGTAACACCTGATAAGTGTAAACATGTTAACAACAATACTCATAATAAGAAAACTTAACAAAAGGTAAACATTTCAAACAATTTCGTGGATGATAAATGACCATCATAAATAATAATAATAATAATAATAATAATAATAGTAATAATTATGTTACACTGTTTAATTTGCCTCATTATCTTCAGCTTTTGAGAACAAGTTAAAAAGTAATAGCGGATACTGTACTGTACCGTAATATATAGTACTGTACTGCGCTGTGCTGTACTAAACAGTACTGCACTGCACTGCACTGTGCTGTACTAAACAGTACTGCACTGCACTGCACTATGCTGTACTATGCAATACTGTACCTTTTAGTACTGTACTGCGCTGTGCTGTACTATACAGTACTGTGCTGTACTATACCTCTTAGTACTGTACTGCACTGTGCTGTACTGTACCTTTCAGTACTGTCCTGCACTGTGCTGTACTGTACCTTTCAGTACTGTCCTGCACTGTGCTGTACTGTACCTTTCAGTAGCGTCCTGCACTGTGCTGTACTATACAGTACTGTGCTGTACTATACCTCTTAGTACTGTACTGCACTGTGCTGTACTGTACCTTTTCAGCTCGTCCTGGGTAATTGTGCTGTACTGTACCTTCAGTAGTGTCCCGCAATTGTGCTGTACTGCAATTCAGTAGTATCCCGCACTGCGCTGGTACCATACAGCACCGTGCTGCACCACACTTAGTACCATACCACAGCACCGTGCCGGTACTGCACCCTTTCAGGCACCATCCTGAACCAAATAAATTGCACCTTCAGTACTGTCCTGCACTGTGCTGTACTGTACCTTTTAGTACTGTACCGCGCTGTGCTGTACTGTACCTTTCAGTAGTGTCCTGCACTGTGCTGTACTATACAGTACTGTGCTGTACTATACCTCTTAGTACTGTACCGCGCTGTGCTGTACTGTACCTTTCAGTACTGTCCTGCACTGTGCTGTACTGTACCTTTTAGTACTGTACTGCACTGTGCTGTACTGTACCTTTCAGTACTGTCCTGCACTGTGCTGTACTATACAGTACTGTGCTGTACAATAAACAGTATAACTTAACTTGAGGGAAGGTTGTTGGTATATCGTGTGTATGTTTATACATGTAACTGGCGGCGTGTATCACGCTCTGTATGTTAATTACCGACTACAGCCCATACAAGTATTTTTAACATTATTGTCAAACGTTAGAAAGTGAGAGACTACCACTACCAGGTATAACTTGTTAATGTTAACAACAAGTTATATTGTCACGTGTTGTGATGGTCTATATTACAGTACTACCACTACCAGGTATAACTTGTTAATGTTAACAACAAGTTATATTGTCACGTGTTGTGATGGTCTATATTACAGTACTATCACTACCAGGTATAGCTTGTTAATGTTAACTACAAGTTATATTGGTCACGTGTTGTGATGGTCTATATTACAGTACTACCACTACCAGGTATAACTTGTTAATGTTAACTACAAGTTATATTGGTCACGTGTTGTGTTGGTCTATATTACAGTACTACCACTACCAGGTATAACTTGTTAATGTTAACTACAAGTTATATTGGTCACGTGTTGTGATGGTCTATATTACAGTACTACCACTACCAGGTATAACTTGTTAATGTTAACTACAAGTTATATTGGTCATGTGTTGTGATGGTCTATATTACAGTACTACCACTACCAGGTATAACTTGTTAATGTTAACAACAAGTTATATTGGTCACGTGTTGTGATGGTCTATATTATAGTACTACCACTACCAGGTATAACTTGTTAATGTTAACTACAAGTTATATTGGTCATGTGTTGTGATGGTCTATATTACAGTACTACCACTACCAGGTATAACTTGTTAATGTTAACAACAAGTTATATTGGTCACGTGTTGTGATGGTCTAGAAACAGAAAATACAATACATCTACCAGGCATAACCACAATGTTAACTACAGTTATTGGCCACGTGTCAGGATGGTCTATATTACAGTACTATTTATTACCAGGTATAACTTCTGTTAATGTTAACTACAAGTTATATTGGTCACGTAAGTTGTGATGGTCTAGCACATATCAATAATAATTTCACTACAGTATAAACCAGCACGTTAACTACAAGTTATATTGGTCACGTGCTAGATGGGTCTATGTTACAGCACTACCACTACCGTGGTATGGGGTCTTGCTACGATAACTACAAGTTATATTAATACGTGTTGTGATGTCTATATTACAGTACTACCACTACCAGGTATAACTTGTTAATGTTAACAACAAGTTATATTGGTCACGTGTTGTGATGGTCTACATTACAGTACTACCACTACCAGGTATAACTTGTTAATGTTAGCTACAAGTTATATTGGTCACGTGTTGTGATGGTCTATATTACAGTACTACCACTACCAAGTATAACTTGTTAATGTTAACTACAAGTTATATTGGTCACGTGTTGTGATGATCTATATTACAGTACTACCACTACCAGGTATAACTTGTTAATGTTAACTACAAGTTATATTGGTCACGTGTTGTGATGGTCTACATTACAGTACTACCACTACCAGGTATAACTTGTTAATGTTAACAACAAGTTATATTGGTCACGTGTTGTGATGGTCTATATTACAGTACTACCACTACCAGGTATAACTTGTTAATGTTAACTACAGGTTATAATGGTCACGTGTTGTGATGGTCTAACAACTCGGTTATGGCGGGGTATAAGTTTACTAATACACTTCGCTTGACACACAATACTCACCTGTGTACAGGTGTACTAGTAATAGTGTTGTGCTTCTCCTCCTCCTCGCAGGCCAATATAAACACTCCCCCCCCCTTCACCCCAACTCCCACAATGCATCACTACACCGTCGAGTTTCTCATCCATATTTTATAGAAACATTTAAGAGTGACAATATACATAAATGACAGGTAAAGAGATTTACCTGTTGATGAAGGTACTCTACACCTGAGTACACCTGAACACCTTGTTGATGAACCACTGTATTAACTCCACTATACAAATGAGTTAACATTAATGACTTGGTGCCCCTTAAGTATGACGTCACTGCCAACACTGTTACAGGTTTACAATGTGGCGCATCTGTTACCGAGACCTTCATGTTATAAATACTGTATGCATGTATGTATGTATGAATATATGTATGTATCTATGTATGTACGTATGCATATTACAGATTCAGTTTTGAAAAATAATGAATATTTTCGGCAAATGGGGATATTTATTAATTTATTTATATTTTCTGCTAATTAATTTCTATAATAAAATATTGCCTATTTTCTTTAATGCGTCGTCATTATTTAACCATTATATGTTGTACAGGTTAGCACACCGCCACCCTGACCAGTTAGAAGTTAACACAAAATACACAAGATATTCCATGCCTAACCTAACCTATAAATGGAATAATACATTTTACCACATAGGAATTTCCATGAAGGTTTAGTAATGAAAATACAAATTATCCATATTTGTCAAAAAAAAATCAGTTTGTTTTCAAAGTTTAATAGGTGATTATCCCTATTTAACGAGACGTAGGTGATTATCCCTATTTAACGAGACAGTAGATATTTAAATAGGTGATTATCGCTATTTAACGAGATGTAGGTGATTATCGCTATTTAACCAGACAGAAGATATTTTAATAGGTGATTATCCCTATTTAACGAGATAGTAGATATTTAAATAGGTGGTTATCGCTATTTATCGAGACGTAGTTGATTATCCCTATTTAACGAGACGTACCGAGTAGAGACGCTGCCGTGTTGTGTCTCAGAGGAAGAGCGTCTTGGGAAGCTAAGTCAACAACACATATAGTCAGTTTATGAGGCCGCTCACACCTTAACTAACTTAGCTGCTGTTGTTAGATTAGGTGTAGAGAGGGGAGGTTGGACGCCGTTAATAGTAGTTGGTGTTGTTATTATTGTAGACATTGTGGTGGTACAATACTATTAAGATAAGTAGTACCTGTAGTAATCTAGTTATCTTATAATAGTAAACGACGCCTTAAAGAAAATAGGCAATATTTTTTTATAAACGAATTAATAGAAATTAATTAGCAGAGAATATAAATATATTAATAAAAATCACCATTTGCCCAAAATATTCATTATTTTTCAAAACTGAATCTGGACTAATAATGATAATAATAATAATAATGATAATAATGATAATGATAGTAGTAGTAGTAATAATGATAATGATAGTAGTAGTAGTAGAAGTAATAATGATAATAATAATGATAATGATAGTAGTAGTAGTAGAAGTGATAATGATAATAATAATAATAATAATAATAATGTTAGTAGTAGTAGTAGTAGTGATATTGATAATAATAATAATAATGATAATGATAGT
>NW_024755762.1:0-9132 GCF_018991925.1 Homarus americanus
ATCATAAAGTTAAGATAATATTTTTACTACAACATAATAGTGTGTCGTCAAAAAGTGGAATTTGGGGGTCGGGCCAGTCTCTATTGGAATTAATCCCATATGTTCTGTTGTTCACTTTACGCGGATTTCACTTTCTGCGGTACCCTGTGGGTTCAATTGACCGTGTAAATCGGGGTACTACTGTGTGTATATATACATATATATATATATATATATATATATATATATATATATATATATATATATATATATATATATATATATATATATATATATATACTGTATATATATATATATATATATATATATATATATATATATGCCTATATATATATATTTATAGGCCTATATATATATATTTATATACAGTTGGTCCTCAAATTAGGCGGTTAATGTAACCCGGAGGGTAACGCGGAAAGTGAGAAACGCGTAAAGTGAATAACATAACATATGGGATTAATTGAAATGGAGTCCGGGCCGATCCCCAAACTCCACTTTTTGACGACACACAACTATGTTGTAGTAAAAATATTATCTTAACTTTATGATGGCATGCACACACAATTAATAATTAAGAGAAATATCAATAATATTAGGTTTTTTAACACTTACATTAGTAGAAAAGATGGCTGGGCACACGGGGATGGGCGGTTGGTTCCGAGGCAGAGGGCAGATTATTGGTCCTCACCTGTATCACTTGTATCAATTGTATCACTATCCACCACAGAGGCTATAATTATCACTATCACTGACTTGGGCCGGCTGTAGTGGGTGGCGGGTGAAGAACTGGTCATGTTTTGATGACTGGGCGACCTTGTGCGCACCATTTTCGCGCCTCTTACACAACATGGCGGATGGCGGGAGGTTTGGATCCAAAAATGGCGCGGCTTGCCAGCCGCTCTCCGCGTAATGGGGTTCACGACCGCGGAATGTGAAAATGTTAGGTTCTGGCAAGGCACCGCGTTAACGGTGAAACGCGGAATGCGGGACCGCGTAATATGAGGACCAACTGTATTTATTTATTTATATATATATTTTGCTCACACTCAGAGGCAACAGTTTCTGAAGATGTCTTCTAACAAAGACGCAAAGCTAAGGTATCTGCTGTTAAATTTTCCGCAGGATTTTACTGGTGATTTATTTTATCCAATGCTTTCATTGTGGGTTTATATATATATATATATATATATATATATATATATATATATATATATATATATATATATATATATATATATATATATATATATATATATATATATATATATATATATATATATATATATATATATATATATATATGCTGATAACTACAAGTGAAAGCATGAAACACGGTTCCTGCCGCTGTACTCACCCTGAAATGTGAATTACACTTAAAGTGCTTTGGGAACTTTGTTTCTTTCTTTCCTTGTAGGTTATCAGCATATACCTAGATCACGCTACCTACAGTGATTTATTTGTATATATATATATATATATATATATATATATATATATATATATATATATATATATATATATATATATATATATATATATATATATATATATATATATATATATATATATATATATATATATATACAGGTATATATATACAGTTAACCCTCACTTTACGCGGTCCCGCATTCCGCGTTTCCACGTTAACGCGGTGCCTTGCCAGAACCTCACGTGCTCAAATTATGCGGTACGTGAACCCCATTACACGGAGAGTGTCCGGCGCGACGCTATTTTTAGATTCGCCCCACCCGCCCGCCTGTGCTCCTCGCCTCCTCCCTCCGCTTGGGCAAGCGGCGCGGTAAGGTTGCGCAGTGTGTTGTCTTTGTTGCGTTATCACTGACGTCATATGACATATCAGACCTGTGATTGGCCATGCAACCCTACCCCCCTCTGCTGCTAGCTGTAATTGGCTTAAAGTATTATGACGTGTCCACCCGGGGGAGGGAAGGAAGGAGGAAAGACGACGCTTGACCTAGCTGCGGCAGTTTCATCCCTCAAGGCCACTCCGTGTAAACGCGCATCCATTGTTCCGTAAAATGGCTTCCGCCGGACCACCACCCCCAGAGAGAAACCTTTCCTTACCTGGACCCAGCAGCACTAAACCAAAGAAGACACGACGTTCCTTAAGCTACGAGGTGAAGTATACCATCATCCAAGAGTTGGAGAAAGGAACAAGGCAGGTTGATTTGGCGCGCCAGCATGGTGTGAACGAATCTACGATCCGGACTATAAAGAAGGATGCAGCCAAGATAAAGGAGCACATGAAGATCACAAAATCTACAGGTGCTTCTATGATCAAGTATTTTCACAACCAGGTGCTTCTCAAGACAGAAAAATTACTTGTGAGGTACTTGGTGCGTCAGGCGCGACGGAACATGGCGGTCGACACGCGCTCTGTTAAGGACTACGCACGTGAACTGTACATCGTGGCACGAAAGATGGGAACTACAGAGCCCAAACCCTTTAATGCTTCCTCTGGGTGGTTACAGAGGTTTAAGATCCGGAACAAGATCACCAATATAAACATTGGTGGTGAAGAAGCGAGTGCTGATCGTGCTGCGGCAATAGGAATTTCCTCCGTTTTTACGTGAGATTATGGAGGAAGGACAGTACAGTGACGACCAGGAAAATGCAGAAGGAACGCATCACCGTCCTGTTTACCACCAATGCCTCCGGTACCTGTAAGCTCAAGTTATCGGTGATCCACACAGCACGCAAGCCGCACGCCTACAAAACCATGGACATGACCAAGCTAAATGTCCACTGGCTGACCGTACGTAAAGCTTGGATGTTCTCTACACTGTCCCTCTGCTGGTTTGATGACTGTTTTGTTCCCGATGTAAAAAAATTCTGAGAGCGACAGAATGTGCCATTCAATATTTTGTTGCTGCTGGACAACGCACCAGGACACTCGCCCCTACTGTTAGATCGTCACCCCAACGTAAAAGTGGTCTTCCTTCCTCCCAACACTACGTCTATATTACAGCCCATGGACCAAGAGTTAATCTGTAATGTAAAAGCTGCATTCTCAAAAAAAAATTCCAGCTCCTGAACGACTACACCAACACCAGGGAAGAGTTGCGTAACCTGAGTGACACCACCACCGATAGCAAGAGCGAAGAAGATGAGGATCAACAGTTGGAACAGCAAAAAATACTGTTCAAACAATTCTGGAGAGTATTTAACATCAAGAAAGCTGTGGACTTCTTGGTGGAGTCATGGGATCAGCTGTCTATTGCTACAATTCGTCACGCATGGAATACCAGGTGAGAGGAGTTAATCTGTGACTGGTGAGGTTCAGAAAGTTGCAGTAGCAGTGGACCTTGCCAGAGAAGCTGCGCAGACTGTTACAGTTCCAGGCTTCTCCGAGACCACCAACGACGACATCCTGGAGGTGATCAGAGATCCTGAAGTGACTGCCGACGAGATGTTGGAAGAAGAACACGTCAGTGAAGAGGAGGAAGAGGGTGCATCATTCTCCGAAGAACACAGTTTAAGTCATAGTGATATTAAGGGTGCCATGGAGTGTGCAGAGAAAATGAAGTCCTTCCTTTCCCGCGACAATGACGATGACCGCTATGAAGTCTTCCATACCCGGCTGGTGCAGGCTATGGAGCCGTACATCAAGGTGTATCACGACAACATCAACGCCAGCCCTCAGCAAAGCATAACAGATTTCTTCGCCCGCAACCCACCACAGCCAGCCCAAGCCAGTGATAGTGACAGTGAAGATGACTTTGAGGGATTTGTCAGGGAAGCCCTGACAACTGTAAGTGACAGTGATGGTGATTCACCTAGTAATGGTGATTCACCTGAGGGCCAGTAATCTGCCCTCTGCCTTCGGAACCAGCCTCCATCCCCGTATGCCGACCCATCTCTTCTACTACCGTAAGTGTTACACCAAATTTTTAGTTTTCTAACCTAACCTTTAT
The DNA here is from genome assembly GCF_018991925.1 of Homarus americanus. NCBI lineage: Eukaryota > Metazoa > Arthropoda > Malacostraca > Decapoda > Nephropidae > Homarus > Homarus americanus. Next base: position 3,933 of record NW_024755762.1, read on the forward strand.
TTTTCCTATGTTAACCTTTATCTTTCCTAACCTAACCTCTTCTATATTACTTGTTTTTTCATACCATCATAAAGTTAAGATAAAATTTTTACTACAACATAGTTGTGTGTCGTCAAAAAGTGGAGTTTGGGGATCGGCCCGGACTCCATTTCAATTAATCCCATATGTTATGTTATTCACTTTACGCGTTTCTCACTTGACGCGGGACCCTGCGGGTTACATTAACCGCCTAAAGTGAGGGTTAACTAATATAAGGCATACAGTTCAGTACAGTATTGCAATAACACTCACCTAGATTTCGTTTTCGTTCCGTGGCCACTCCTGCCAAGATAGATGAACTTAAGGCATCTGCAGAAGAAGCGTCTGAGTGTGTGGACTGAGATGCAGGAGAATCCCAGCCCAAGCCTCTTCCTCCCCTGCTGCTGCTTTCAATGTTCATATTCTTGCTACTTGATCCCAGAGTCAGTTGAGTAAGGTCACTGATAATACCATCTGTGGATGATAAGAATTATACTGTACACTAAAATCCACCATTTTTTTTTCTATTCAAATATTCCAATAGATAAAAAAAAATATACACTATATAAAAAAGATTAACATACAATTTACAAGTTCTTAGTTTTAATTCAGGAAAACAAAATAAAACTTTGAATATCTGTGAACAGCAATTAGAAAGGAGACTCCTAAAATAAAGAAGTAAACCGCACATTTACATATAACTGCACATTTATACATCTGTCCAACCCTGGGAAACACACACACAGTTTCTGACCTGTAAACCATACTGTACCCCCTTACTCATTAATAACAACTAAACTCCAGCAGTATCATATTCATCCCTTCAACACTTTCTTCCACATACAGTACAAGTATGTTCATTTTATTGTCCAAGACAATTTTTTGTTTTCAATTAATATTCTATGATTGCCATTCACATTCTCAAAGTACTTGCCATCTCCCCAGTACCAATGATAAGTGTCTGAGAAGTTGTGCTTGTAAAAGGAATGAATAAAACACAGAACAAGTTCAATAAATGAAATAAATGCTGTAATTCTCCTATGCGTACACTTACCCACAAAAAATCCTTTCACTGGTCTCACCGGCAGGAAGCTGTTCATGAAACATACATGACATTCATTATTTTCACACTGGTAGCCATTATAACAAATTCACTCCTGTCACTCATTACTACAACAATGGTCTCAATGGTAATGGTAGCCTTTCAAACCAATTCATGCCATCCATCACATCATTTCAATTTACCCTCAGTGTTGCAGATGACAAGATACTGTACATAACTACCTTGTACAGAGCACAGTTTGCGAAGTGTATTATTGATGAGGGATGATGGTGGCACCTCCTCCTGGCTCTCCTCCATGATGTAAACATAAGCTTGGTTGTTGGGCAAGGCAAATAGTGAGTTTGCACTGTATGGAGAAGGAGAAGGGGAAATATTATCTAATTTCATTCATGCTGACTGTAAGGATGCCAACATAGTTACAATACAGTACTATTAACCAAGATATAGGAAATATGATGACCTATGGAGAAAATTATTCTTCGAAACCTGCACCGTACATATTCGACAGCAGTACAGCACTTCCATACGCCACCAAGGTTAGTCAGTCAACTACCCATCATAAATGTGTCTCACCTAATATTGGTTATGACTCGACTTTTACGGAGGAGACGATAAATCTGGTCCTCAAGGGCAAGTTCCAAATTGCGAAGAGGGCTGGCTCTATTGGTCCTCTGGCCTGTCCTGCTGATACAATACAGTTACAAAAATTACAAAAGGTATAAACTATGCATAACAACCTATTGTATTCTGCTTAATCCTGCTAAATCATTTGCATAAAAGGGACAGACATACAAATGAATATGTGCAAATCAATAACCCTCAAGCATAAACAACAAGAGCATAGAAACTAATAAGCATAAAGTGAGAGGTTTTAACATTACCTTTGTATTGAGGAGTTATCCTGAGATTTTATCTGCACGGGTAAGAGTCGGGAAGAAAATATGAAGAGTACACGAGGGGAACACAAACGACCAAAGGAGACCCAGTCCTTACTGATACCTGGGACTTGTCTCAGTACCTCGGCAAGATAGTTCTGAGCTTTAGATCTGAAAAAAAGATAATACTTGACATATTATTACTCTGATAAAACCAAGGTTAAATAATTATGGCAATGTGACAAGTTCTACTCAAATGAAAGCTGCTAATATCACTACTGTACCCATAGAGGTTTGAGTTAAAACAATATAGTATAGGCCTTGAATATTAACCATTCTCTCCTATTATGATTTCCTCACCCAAACAATGTACAAATAAAACTTGACTTATATATATATATATATATATATATATATATATATATATATATATATATATATATATATATATATATATATATATATATATATATACACAGTCGACCCTCGTTAATTCGGACTAATAGGGGGGAAGGGTGTCCGTTTTAGCCGATTGTCCGAATTAACCGATTTAGGGGTTAATATTACATTATATTTCAAAGTCATTGTTTTCGTCACGATTTTATCCCACTTTCCACTGTAATACGTACGTAATTTCAGCAAAAATATTACATTTCCGTGAATGTATTATATCAAGCACAGTATGAATAGAATATCATTGTAATATAACAGTATTTTAACCGAAAACTATTAAAAAAACGAATAACATCTCTTGAACATTGGAAGGTTAGGTAAAGTCTTTTGTTTTTGTCATGTGTTTTATCCTAATTTACATTGAAATACATCACGTTTCAGCAAAACTACTATTTATTTCTGAGAATATATTCATTCAGGCGCAGTTTAGGTAAAATATACAAGTGATGAAACAGTTTTTTAACTGAAAACGATTTAAAAAACACGTACCCTCTAGCCCTGTTTAAGGAGAAGACTGGGAGGAGCTGTTTGATGCTGAAGACGATGACAAGGAAAATGATTTTGATGGATTTTAATGAAAATATTCAGAAATATGGTATCGTAGTATTTATTCAAGTGAATTAGGATAGAATATTATTGTAATACAACAGTTTTTTAACTGAATACCATTCAAAAAGCGATTACGGTAAAATCTTTTGAACAACGAAAGAAAGCGAAAGTCATTGTTTTCGTCATGATTTTATCCCACTTTCCACTGTAATACGTACGTCATTTCAGCAAAAATATTACATTTCCATATTTATTTCTGAGAATATATTCATTCAGTCACAGTTAAGGTAAAATATACTTGTGATGTAATATTTTAATGAAAATACCCGGTATTTAGAAATACGGTATCGTAGTTTTCTTTTGTTTCAAATTTAATTAACAAAGATTGATGTTTCAAATGTAATGAACAAAAATTTATGTATCTATAAATAAACTTTAAAAAATGAATACTTTATGTTTTACATCATCCTGTGCTACCATACCATGCATTTGGCTACTTTGGGCTTGCTATGATGACGCAAGAGATCTGCCCTGGCAACTGTACCGACACTCACAGCGGGCGGTGCGTTGGTGCGTCGTTTCCATTGTTTACTGGTAGTTACTGGTAAATATTTTTCAACCTAACGAAACTATTACCCGTATAGAGGTCGACCCCCAACTTTTTGCCCAAAAATTTGGTCTTAAGAACTCGTGCTATACACGGGTATATACGGTAACTTTTTTTGTCACCTTTAGAATTTCTCGAATTTTGTCAATATTTTCTTTATATATATATATATATATATATATATATATATATATATATATATATATATATATATATATATATATATATATATATATATATATATATATATATATATATATATATATATATATATATATGACCGTTGCCCTCCAAAAAAAAAAATGGTCCTACAATGCTGTTCAAAGTATTAGTGTTGTGTATTTATCTAGGAAACACCCCTGTAAAGTTTCTTGAAGATTGGTGCATGTTTGAGCTAGCACCGTCGGCTTTACAAAATATCAAGGAATATTATTATCTAATGAACAAATTTATTGGAATTTCTTTTATTAGACTTATAAGATATACTAACACCAAGCAAATGATCAATCATATCAATCTTAATACCCATAAAACAATATTATAGATTAGTACGAAATACAATAATCCAAATAATTGCATTTCTAGGTTCAAAACCTATTTCTCTCAACTGGCGTACAATGAAAAAATAAATACTACTACCCCTCAATGCCTGGAGTGTTTGAGGAGCGCAAGCAGGAGATGGCTTACTTCTTCTGTGAATCTCTAGCCCAACCATTTACACGTGGCGACTACAAGGAGCCGGTAGAGTTTGTCTGCTGCTTGTAACTAAAGGATCCGAGCCAGTGAACCTCACGATGGTCTACCCCGGCGCACTTCACAAAGCAAGGTGGATAGCTAAACTGCTCTATACCCTCAAGATTGTTCTTTTGTCAGGCCAGATCAAAGAGCAGTTTCCCAAGGCCGAGGTTGTGACTAAAAGTCAAATCAGCAAGTTAGAACGGTTTGCTGTGTTCACAGTCGCTGTTTATGTCCCATGGTGGATTGTTTGCCCCGTTCCAGCAAGTGTGCCACTGAATGACTTGAATTTGGTTGAAACCTTGGCTGAATTTGCCCCATATGACGCCACAATAGTTGACAAAGCACGTGTGGCACTCGGTAGACACACTTGGTACCTAACTGAGGAGTTGGCCCCACTGGCTTTGTTCTCGTCCCAAGTACAAGAAAGGACAAAAGAGGAGATGAGGAAGGCCCTTCTTTGCCATGAAGGCACTGAAGTTACTAAGAGAGTGGGGTTCAATCATGGGGGCTATGGAAAGCCATATCTTCCCCCTGTCCCAGAAAGTGGCACTGCCCTGGTGGACCTAATTGGGCCTGACTCAAGCTGGTTCTTCACCATTTTAGGCATGCCCTATCAGTTTCTCCACAGTCCAGCCAGTGAATGGGCGGATCATGACGACTACCTGAACATGAAACGGGTTGTGGACAAGCTTCAGGTCGTCAATGAGGCTGCAGAGCGTTGTGTAAAACTTTGCCATGACTTTCTTAATGTTGCCAGGGATGAGGAGCGCTTTCAAGAAGTCCTTCAAGTAGTTGAAAATGACAGACTCCACGTTCCTAATCAGCGCAAACGATCATCTGTTTCCGAACAGAAATCATGGTTTCTTGCTCTAAAGAAATAATACCTTGTGAATATAT
>NW_024755763.1:0-18215 GCF_018991925.1 Homarus americanus
TCCCAGGAGTTTGTGAAAAGGAAAGGGGGCCGGAGCTTATACCACCGCCGAGCCTTCCTTATGGGGCCGCCGGGAGACACTCACACACACACATACATACACACACACACACACACACATACACTCACATACATACACACACACACACATACACTCACATACATACACACACACCTCTCTGGACGGATGATAACAAGAACGACGCAGCAATGACCAGGACTACGGGTAACAGGATTCGGGTGCACTCCCTACAGGGAGAAGTATCCGAAAAAAGAAAAGAGGAGTTAGGCACAATTCTATGAGCACGCCTAGGAATCAAATTCGCCGCACTAATAGAAGCAAAGGACTCTTTCATAGTTCTTTGCATAGAAGAAAAGGACGCCGATCTCATGTTATAGACTGAATCAATAGATACACTAAAAAGAGATAACTTTGAAATAGCCATCCCACCACAGCTTAGAGCTAAGAAGTCAATTGTTATCAAGAGATTGGATAAGACCATTACCAACAATTGATATATCACAAGAATTAGAACAGAAAAACACATGGGCTAAAGTCGAAGAGGTGGTATTGCTTCCCAGGGCTCCAACGATGATAAAAGTGAGATTCAAAGAAATCGCCATGGCCCAGAAGGCACTAGAAAATGGAATTTGCATCTCCCACTACTACCTTTCAAAAGACCAAATCGAAAAATAAAATTTCTATCCCATAACACCTTTTTGTCGATGTTATCAATATAACCATGTATCAACCAAGTGCCCTAACAAAGACAAAAAGTACTGCTGGGAATGTGGAGCTGAAGGGCACACATTCAGGGAGTGTAAAGACAAAGAAAATTCAAAATGTCTGAACTGCAAAGGACCTCACCGCACTTTGGCAGCACGATGCCCAGTAAGGAAAGATATGAAAGACATGAAGAAAAAGGAAAATCAAACAAACATAAAGAATCTGACCCAACCAAAACCTATGCTGCAATAACAAAGTTGCAAGACACTACTTCTAAAGTGTTAGATAAAACCAAAGATAAAACCAAAGGAGAAAACACTTACCTGAAGCTAAGTGAAGGTCTACCCTTCACCATACTAGCCACACTGATACATGCCCACATAATCAAATGGCTAACCCGGGAGCATTCGGAAAAACTATCAGAGAAATGTTTGCAGCGAACAACCTACCACAGGTAAACTTCCCAGACAATGCCCCATCAGCAGACACCTTCAAAATATTAACCGAAAACAGTCTAGGAATCACCAGCAAAGAAAGGGAAGATAAAGTAATACAACAAGAAAATTGCACAGGAGCAGAGACTGCAATGGAAACAATCTACTCCCAACCAACCACAACACACTACGAGACCTTAGAGAACACAACCGACCAATCAGCGAAGTCAACACCAGCAAGACCACGTAGAGAGAACCCCACAGGTCAACGGCCAGCCGACGTCGGAGACAGCGTAGGAATCAGGTTTTACTCAGTCAACTCCCAGCCAACAGTAACAAATGAGAGACTGTTAAAAGATATTCAAGAAGAAACAACCAAATACACATACGAAGCCAACAGGGTAGAAGAGGGACTCATAGAAACACTAATACATGGAGGAAAAATAAGCAGCAAATATAACAAAATCGAGAGCGTAGACCTATCAAAATTCAAGAAAATATGAACAGGACTGAAGGAGAAGAGACAGAGACTCACCCCCGGAGAGACCCGAGCAGCCAAACAACACGCACCAAGTTGCCGCGATCCACGATTACGCAAAACAGAACACTGAAATTAATACAACACAACGTCCTGGCCTGGACACATACCAGAAAAACAGAACTAACAAGCATATACAACAACATAGACCCAGACATAATTCTCATAAACTCACACGGATGGAAAAACAGTGACAAAATAAAACTTCAACTATTACACACACCAACTGAACATACACAAGGAATTTAGTGACGGAGCAGCAATAGCCATCAAAAGAAACATCAAATACAAACTCATAGACAACTTCCAAACCGACTTCTTAGCAGCCGAAATCAACACAACTAAAGGCCCATTAACAATCGGAACAACATATTTATCTTGCCGACGACAAACATTCCCGACTGGTGACTTACTAAAACTAATGAGACGTAACACACCAGCATATTTTATAGGAGACTTAAACGCGAGACACACCATACTCGGACACAGAACCAGAAACCCAAGGGGGGAGATAATACACGACCTATTAGAAAACGGCAACATCACACACCTGGGCCCAGATTTCGAAACCTACATAGTGCAGGAAACACCGGGAAGCCGGATATATGTCATGGTTTTGAGGTGGATCGGTGGTAGTAGGAGTGGATTATATTCTATAAAGATAATAATATGTCGTATTTCTTATTTCTTACCGTAGAGTCCGATACCTTCACACTGATTACTTACAGGAGATTATGGCGTATCTACGTAGAAGTTCACTCCACCACTCGACATTCCATGATTTATACTTGATAAATGATGATTTAATGAATTCATTTAATTTTCAACATCCATCCAAGTTATTGGTTATACTTTGTCAAACCAATTAGTCATTACCTTTAGTAATAATAAGATAGGATCACAGATACGGGCAGATAATTGCACTTACATTTAGTTGTCAAGCTTCCATACAATGATTTACAATTTGCATGGATATATGATTCACTCACGTTCACGCTGTAATAAAATTAATCTTCTAAAAGAGAATTTTAACTTGGGGACACATGTGATTACTCTACTATGGGTATAACTTAACAGAGCCTTAATTCTTCAAGTGATACATTTACTGCCAGCCTGGATTGCTTTGTTGCAACCAGGCTTCCGCACAAGGACTTCTTTCCACGGGCCACAGCAACAAAAAGTACTCTTGGGTTACCACACATGGTGTCGTGCAGGAGAACTCTGTAAGCGTGACTTGAATTAACCATCTAGGTGCAATAGACCAGCCTGGATTGCTTTTGTCGCAACCAGGCTTCCACACGTGATACTTCCACGGGGATAACAACCTAGGTTAACACGCTTAGTCTCGTGTCGACCTTCCACGGCCATAACAACAAAAGGTACTCTTGGTTTACCACACATAGTCTCGCGTCACTGAGTCACGGTAGACGGTTGTCGCGGCAAGGAGAACTGGTAAGCGTGAACTGAATTAACCATTTAGGTGCAATAGACCAGCTTGGATTGCTTTTGTCGCAACCAGGCTTCCACACGTGATATTTCCACGGGGATAACAAGCCTAGGTTAACACACTTAGTCTCGTGTCGATCACGGTCACAGTAGACGGGTGTCGTGCAGGAGAACTCCGTAAGCGTGAATTAATTAACCATTTACTGTAGGTTTGATAGGCCAGCCTGGATTGCTCTTGTCGCAACCAGGCATCCACACGTGATATTTCCACGGGGATAACAACCTAGGTTAACACGCTTAGTCTCGTGTCGACGACGGTTCACAGGACGGAGTGGCGTGGAGAACTCTGTGTGGTGTGGTGCCCCGCTCCCTTTCAGGAGGGAGAGAGTCAAGACGACTTCCTCACTAACCCATGGCTCAGGGGGTACTACTCAAAATGAGGTTTTTGGGTGTGAAGCGATGAACAGTACAACACTGTTTCACTGCCCACCCCCCTAAAGGCTGGCTAACATACACTAATGGAAAATACATGTCCCAGTTATGCCTCGCCGGGCGTCTTATCTCTGGTAAAACAAACTTTGGAGTTGGTTGCGTGGGTAAGCCTAACGCAACCCATGACAATCGCCCCTACTAAGAAAAATTTTTCTTCGGAGAATAAAAATTTCAGCACCTGTATACAATCAAGAGAATGCCTAGCCCAGACACACAATTCAACATTCACACTGTGGTGTGTGTGTAACACTAACACTGCAACGGGATGTAGTCGCCAATCGCCACTGAGGGGAAACCTCAACATTTACTTTAGATTTTCAGGCTGGAGGAAAACTCCGAGGCGAGGGTGACAATTCCCGAGCAATAGTTCATGCTAAGCGTAAACACGCTACATTTATGTTACAGCAACGTGTTGTGTAGTGTAGGGTATGTAGACATTGTTTGGGTGGTACAGGTGTCGTGTTATGTTCTTAAATGTAGAGAGGTGTGAAAAGGTTTACATAACATTTGAAGAGTCGTCAGATGCGTGGAGGTTCGAGTTGACCGGAACATATGGACGCTCCCACACATAGGTCAGGTCCTAGACACGCTCTGCAATGTCGAATGAACTTTCCCGGTGGTGAAGAGAAGGACTCCTCCAGCCGGCTGATGTGGAACTGGGTCCCTCTTTCGCTGAGGGCCCCCAAGGTGAGAGTGTAATCTGCCCATCACTCACCATTGGGTCTACTGTCCACCGCCTCAAGCTGAAGTCCACCAAAATGAAGATGTAAATCTGTCCGTCACTCGCCCTTGGGTTTACTGTCCACCGCCTCGTAGTAAATCGGGAGGCTGAGGTGGAACTGGGTCCCTCCGTTGATGAGGACCCCCAAAGGTGTGGAGGTACTCTTCCCGTCACTCACCCTTGGGTGTGCAGTCCACCGCCTCGTACTGAATCAGCTGGCTGATGTGGAACTGGGTTTGCTGACCACAGCGTCCGCCGCCACCCTCTCAAGGGTTCGGGGATCACTGTGAGAGGCCACAGGGGTGCAGGTAGAACTCGCCCTCCGTCGCTGGTTCTGGCAAACATCACAAGTCCTCTTCTGTTTCTTTATTTTCCACCTTTAACTTCACATTCAAAATTTCTTAGAGTCCCCTCAAATGTACTAGTAATCATTTCGTAGTACAATATACGCGTTTGCACAAACTGCTGACAAGAGTGCAATTATCCGCGGTCTGTGTCCCTGTTCGGGCGCCAATTGTCATGGTTTTGGGGTGGTTCGGTGGTAGTAGGAGTGGATTATATTCTATAAAGATAATAATATGTCGTATTTCTTATTTCTTACCGTAGAGTCCGATACCTTCACACTGATTACTTACAGGAGATTATGGCGTATCTTCGTAGAAGTTCACTCCACCACTCGACATTCCATGATTTATACTTGATAAATGATGATTTAATGAATTCATTTAATTTTCAACATCCATCCAAGTTATTGGTTATACTTTGTCAAACCAATTAGTCATTACCTTTAGTAATAATAAGATAGGATCACAGATACGGGCAGATAATTGCACTTACATTTATTTATCAAGCTTCCATACAATGATTTACAATTTGCATGGATATATGATTCACTCACGTTCACGCTGTAATAAAATTAATCTTCTAAAAGAGAATTTTAACTTGGGGACACATGTGATTACTCTACTATGGGTATAACTTAACAGAGCCTTAATTCTTCAAGTGATACATTTACTGCCAGCCTGGATTGCTTTGTTGCAACCAGGCTTCCGCACAAGGACTTCTTTCCACGGGCCACAGCAACAAGGAGTATTCTTGGGTTACCACACATGGTGTTGTGCAGGAGAACTCTGTAAGCGTGACTTGAATTAACCATCTAGGTGCAATAGACCAGCCTGGATTGCTTTTGTCGCAACCAGGCTTCCACACGTGATATTTCCACGGGGATAACAACCTAGGTTAACACGCTTAGTCTCGTGTCGACCTTCCACGGCCATAACAACAAAAGGTACTCTTGGTTTACCACACATAGTCTCGCGTCACTGAGTCACGGTAGACGGTTGTCGCGGCAAGGAGAACTGGTAAGCGTGAACTGAATTAACCATTTAGGTGCAATAGACCAGCCTGGATTGCTTTTGTCGCAACCAGGCTTCCACACGTGATATTTCCACGGGGATAACAAGCCTAGGTTAACACACTTAGTCTCGTGTCGATCACGGTCACAGTAGACGGGTGTCGTGCAGGAGAACTCCGTAAGCGTGAATTAATTAACCATTTACTGTAGGTTTGATAGGCCAGTCTGGATTGCTCTTGTCGCAACCAGGCATCCACACGTGATATTTCCACGGGGATAACAACCTAGGTTAACACACTTAGTTTCGTGTCGACGACGGTTCACAGGACGGAGTGGCGTGGAGAACTCTGTGTGGTGTGGTGTCCCGCCCCCTTTCAGGAGGGAGAGGATGGAGACGACGTCTTAACTAACCCATGGCTCAGGGGGTACTACTTAAAATGAGGTTTTTGGGTGTGAAGCGATGAACAGTACAACACTGTTTCACTGCCCACCCCCCTAAAGGCTGGCTAACATACACTAATGGAAAATACATGTCCCAGTTATGCCTCGCCGGGCGTCTTATCTCTGGTAAAACAAACTTTGGAGTTGGTTGCGTGGGTAAGCCTAACGCAACCCATGACAATATAGTTCTGACCAATAGACACCACCATTTGAATTCACACATGAAGCCTGGACCAACCACCACTAGCGATCACCTGCCCATAATTATCACTCTATCAACATCACCAATACAAATCCCCTCCATCCCTAGATTCTCTTTCAACAGAGCAGACTGGGAGGGTTTTAAGGCAGAACTCAACACAAATGAACAAATACATCTACTTAACAAAAACACAGGAGACATTGACATAGCCCTGGAAACATGGTACACAAATGTCACCACAGCCATGGAAAACAACACCCCAAAACAACTTACCGCACACTACCCCACGCACAATTAACACACGAACAGAAGATAATCCAGACAAGACTGAATATTATACCAGAACATACACACGGCTGGAACCAAGAAACAATAACTCTCTTCAGAAACCTAAAGGAAGAGCTGAAAGAAATATGTAAACAATCACACAACGACAAATGGAACCAGGTAATCACAAACACAGAGGCCAATTATTACAACCCAAAACTCTTCTGGAGTAAAATAAAAAATTCTAATGGGCACTAACTCCATAGATAACAGTCATCTTATAGACGACAACGGGGTAAAAGCTACAGAATCTGTAGACAAAGAACTGATCTTCAGAAATTTCTGGAGCAACATATATAAAATCACAGAAGAAGAAAACAGAAACTTCTGTAGAGTAACAGAACAGATAACATAAGAATGGAGGAAACTGCAGCGGGCCTATTAACCCATACTGGGCAGTCCCGTTTATACCCAACCCCTATTGCTCATATAAGCATCCAACCTATGTTTGAAGCTATCCAGCGTATTCGAGTTAATGATGATATGGTAACTTGTTCCATTCATCCACTACTCTGTTTCCAAACCAATGTTTTCCTATTTCACGCCGAAATCTAAATTTGTCTAATTTAAAACCATTGTTACGAGTTCGCTCCTGGTTGGATAGTTTGAGCACATTTGCAATGTTCCCTTTGTTTAACCCTGACTTCCATTTATACACCTCTATCATGTTGCCCCTCACTCTACATCTCTCGAGGGCGTGCAAATTAAGATGCTTTAACCAGTCTCTGTACTCAAGGTTCCTCATGCCCGGGATTAGTCTTGTAATTCTCCTCTGGATTCTTTCGAAGGATTCTATATCCATTCTGTAATACGGTGACCAGAACTGAACTGCGTAATCCAGGTGAGGTCTCACAAGCGCTAGATATAATTTTAAGATGACCTCCCTAGTCTTATAACTAACACTCCTTTGTATGAACCCAAGTACTTTATTAGCCTTGCTACGAGCAAAAACACATTGTTTACTTGGCTTAAGATTCCTACTTATCATTACTCCTAAATCTCTCTCGCAGTCGGATTCCACAACGGCATCGTTGCTCATCTGGTAACTGGTTTCCCTGTTTACATCTCCTTTACATTTGTCCACATTGAATTTCATCTGCCATTTTTCCGACCATTTGAAAAATTTGTTTAGATCTTCCTGTAGCTTTGCAGAATCCTCGTCAGATTTAATTACACGTCCTATTTTAGTGTCATCAGCAAATTTACTTATGTTGCTGTCTATGCCGATATCTATGTCGTTTATGTATATAATAAATAATAATGGTCCAAGTACTGAGCCTTGGGGAACTCCACTAGTGCCGTTGCTCCAATGCGATTTAGTGCTGTTTATGCCCGCTCGCTGTTTCCTGTCCCATAACCACGCCCTAATCCATTTAAGGATATTACCTTTGATGCCATGCGCTTCTACCTTCCTAATTAGTCTTTCGTGGGGGATTCTGTCGAAGACTTTGCTGAAGTCGAGATATACCACATCATAATTGTGCCCCTCGTCCACCGATTCGAAAACTGATGAAAAGAATGTTAATAGATTAGTTAGACATGAACGCCCGCTTGTGAAGCCATGTTGGGAATCATTGATCAACTTGTGCTTCTCCAGGTGGTTTCGAATAGAGTTTGAAATTATTGATTCTAGTAATTTGCCTACTATTGATGTTAGACTGATTGGGTGGTAGTTAGAGGATAGCGATCTATCCCCCTTCTTGAAAATCGGTATTACATTCGCTATCCTCCAGGATTCTGGTACTACACCTGTTTTTAATGACACGTTAAACAACTTTACAACGGGCATACTAAGCTCTTCCTTACATTCCTTTAATACTCTGGCAAATATCTCATTAGGACCAGGGGACTTATTAGGCTTCAGTTTGTCTATGTCCTTATTTACATCGTTACTAGTCACAACTATCTCCCTTAATTTGTTTTCTTCACTGTCTCTGAATAGAGTCGGTGCCTCGGGTATCATGTTTAAATTTTCGGTGGTGAAAACTATTGAAAAGGTAACAACACACCTTACACTAAACACAGAGAAATGGCAACCACAATAGACCTCAACATACTAAACAGTGCAGACACATTAACCTTGCCAATCACCACAAAAAACTTAACAAACATAATAACCAGTTTTAAAAATAAAGCACCTGACTAAGTCAGATAAACAAAACGGTCCTTCAAAACATACCCACAATACTGATAGAACAACTTACACAGATGTTTAATGCTTCACTAGCAACAGGACACTTCCCCAAGATTTTCAAAACAGCCAAAATCAGACTCATACCCAAACCCGGGAAAAACCCAACAAGGCCGGAAAATTACAGACCTATATCCTCATTAGAAACACGAGGGAAAATACTAGAAAAAATAGTCAACAGCAGACTCAGAAACTATCTAGAATAGAAAAACAGATATGACCCCAGACAACATGGATTCCGAAAGAACCGAGGCACAAACACAGCTATTGCATTAATTTATGAATCAATAGCTAACGCCGTCAGCAATAAAAACCAGTGCAATATTGTTCTCAGAGACGTATCAAAAGCTTTTGATAAAGTGTGGCACGAAGGCCTCAAATATAAAATAATTCAGCTTGACATGCCAGAAAACATGACAGCCTTTCTCTGCAACTTCTTAGACAACAGACAAGCCAAACTCATTATAGACAACTACACCGGACAAACCTTCAACATACACAGTGGAGTCCCACAGGGCAGCAACATTTCACCCACTCTGTACAATATATACACAGCAGCCATATCAGACCCAAGACAGTCGGACTACATAGCATACGCAGACGATATCACACAAATAATACAATATCCAGGGAAATCTAAGCAAATGATGGCTATAAGAACAGGAAGAGAAATTGAAGCAATTAACAACTATGAGAGAAAATGGAAACTCCAAACCAACATCCAAAAATAAAGATCATATACATTGCTAAAATAAATCCATACCCAATCATAATCAACAATCAACAGCTACCATATGCAGAAAGTGGGAAAAACACTGGGACTCAAAATCACCAGAAACGGTATACATCAACACATTAGAGAAAGATTGACGAAAGTAAAATTGCAACTAACCAAACTCAGTCGCTTTAGAAAACTAAACATCAAAATACAGCTACATCTATACAAATCACTCGTTGGACCACACCTTGAATACCCACCAATTCCACTTACCACAATAACCAAAACAAACAAACTAAAGATGCAAGCAGTCCAAAATACAGCACTAAGAAGAGCAGCAAAACATAGGCCGCCATACAGTCAAAAAATACGGGACATACACATCGAACATAACATAGACACAATTAACATAAGAACACACAAACAAGCAAAAGCGATATGGTACACACTACACCGAACACAAGACCCTATTTTACACGAACTAGTACAGGCAAACAACAATATATCACACAGCTGGTGGCCAAGAAGCATCAACATTAACACACTCAGCCCAGAACCATTATACTGTACACAAGAGAGTAACACTACTTAAATAGCCAAAAAGATGGGGACTATCCTGCCAGTTCACACAAGGACCTGGTGGGACCTCCCAAAAACAAAAGATGAGGACCATCCCTTCAGTTACACAAGGACCTGGCGGGACCCCCCAGCACAATCACTAAAGATGAGGAACATCCCTTCACCAACACAAGGAACTGAAGGGACCCTCCAGCAAACCCAAAAACATCACCTATCTTAGAATGGCACTTTAAACTAGCTTAGCTTAGCTTATCTAAACTCCCTTGCTCCTGGAGGACTGAGGGACGTCTGTCACTGGTTGAACCACAAAACAGCCTCCACAAAGTGGAAAGCCCACCTGCTTTCATTCTCCTTCTGTACTTCCCACTTCTTAACCATACCTTGCCCCAAATATCCTTGTTCACCTCAGAGCCACGGCTCTCTTATCTCGGTGTCCTGACTGACTGACTGACTGTGAGACCATTCTACTCTGACCTACTGGACCAGCAAGACCTCTCTACAGCGCCTCACCACCTGCTCCCTCAGAAAGCTCCTCGCCCTCTGAGCAAGCTACTCCTCACCTAGTAACTCCTTAGCACTGCACTGTACAACAATATATATACAGAAAACGCACTGTGAGTTTCTATTCTACCTCATTCCTGAGTGTGAGATATCTACATGTACGTACGTTTGTGAGCCCATACAAAGAGACAATAAACAACTAAAGAGAATTAACAACTGGCCACATACAGTACGCTACAATATACTCAAGTCATAACTCATAAAATATCATAAACTCTAAGCAAAGTGTTGGAATCAAAATTACTTATTTTTTAATGAAGTAGTTAATTTGGTATATATTTATGTTTTGGTGGATTCTATTCCTTAGATTAAGTACCGGTAAATACTCGAAATGTTAGTGTAGTGTTTACTCTTGTCAGAAAAACCAAAACAATAATTTTATTTTGTTTCTGCCACAAATATATTAACCAAATATTAAATAATAATGATAAAACAATAAAACCACAAAAATGTTAAAAACCACAATAAAACTTTCATTTAAAACTGAAGATGTGAATTACACGAAAGCGCTTGGGAACTTCGTGTTTTCTTTTTGCTTGTGGTTATCAGCATTTACCTGGATCACGCGCACCTACAGCTCACGCTCCGTTGTTTCCATTTTCCCATGTGATTTTATCAAGATTTATCTTATCCACGTTTTCATTGTGGATTTACATGAAATACATATATATATATATATGTATATATATATATAATATATATATATATATATATATATATATATATATATATATATATATATATATATATATATATATATATACTTCATTTTTAGTCCATATAACACGCGGACTTTGAACATATAATGAACGACCTCACCTTGCTGGTGAGGTCGTTCATTATATATATATATATATATATATATATATATATATATATATATATATATATATATATATATATATATATATATATATATATATATATATATATATATATATATATATATCTTGATAAAATCACACGGGAAAATGGAAACAACGGAGTACCTTAGCTTTCGTCTTTATTCAAGACATCTTCAGAGGCAACTGGATTACATGGACAGAGAGAGGCTTAAATATACAGGGTGACCTAAAAACATGAGGTCAGGTCAAAATGATGACATCCACTAATCCCCACACCAACACACACGTAGAGGAGCTTAAGAGAAGGGTGGTGACGTGACTAGCCAAGTCAGGTCAGAAAAAAGGGACCCACAAAATAACTATCATACATCTAGATCAAAGGTTTTCAAAGCATTTTTAACCTTGGGCCACTGACAAATAAATTTATGTAACATATTATCAGTTTTGAACTGACCATCACTAAGGTTTATTGATTTTAATTCCTTAATCAAACTAGCTTCAACCAGAAGTCTTTCTGTGACACAAGATGATTTGAATACTTCTAAGCTTTTTTCCCAAGCAATGGGGTGATTATCATTCTTAACAAGAACGAACAAGGCACTGCTTTCAGATGCAGTTCTGATATTATACTTATGTTGTTTGATTCTGAGCTGCAGTGTTTTTCCTGTCTGACCTACATAATTACAATTACATTTGCTACATGTAGAAAAGCTAGAAGTCGCAGGGAGCCAAATCTGGGCTGTAGGGGGCTGAGAGACCTGGGTGATGCGATGTTTTGCCAAAAAACCCTGCACAAGACGAAGAATGGGCAGGCGCGTTGTCATGATGAAGCTGCCAGTCATTACTTGCCCACAGCTGTGGTCGTTTTCTTCTTACCGCATCCCTCAGCCGGCAAAGAACTTCGATGTATTACTCCTTCGTTATTGTTTGGTCGTTGTAAATGCGATGGTCACACAGCACCCACGCTCATTCAACGGCGTCTGCTGGGCAACTGAGGTGTCCCACGGGAGTGTGGCTGTTCACGCATGCGAAGTACAGTCCTCTCTGAGTGGCTGCCAAGTTACATCAAGGCCGCGCGACCAGTTCCCACAATATTCACAATGGCTGGATACTTTCCGGACAGACCTTGTATAAAGCTATGCGATACAGTTTCCCCACTTTACCGTAGTTTAAAAAGTGTTCAACTGACAAGTCGTTATATTGTCCTGTAACACCTGAAAAACATTATGTAACATCAATACAAAGAGAAAATCAAGTGTGGCTAGTATTGCCAGGTTTCTTAGGGGTCATTCTGGGAGTTTTAATGCCATGTAAACAAACACACAGATGCCACAACAAATACTTCCTCTCACTTGTTACATATTTGCGGCGGCGGTCTTGGGTAACGCTGGCTTCTTCAGTTACCACTACCTCCCCACAGGTTGATGGCCGGGACACTGAAAATGTTGAGTGACAATTGTTTTAACCTGCAATAATAATGTTTGGGCAGTCTGACCAAGAAGAGCAGAAAAGGTCATCAAATGCCTATTACCAGTTAGGTTGTTTACTACTGAAATAGAGAAGGGAAGGAAAGGTAAAGGAGGAAAGGATAAAGGAGGAGGAAGGATAAAGGAGGAGGGAGAAAAGGATAAAGGAGGAGGAAGGAGAGAAGGCAGTACAGAACAATATAGTGACTTACATAACACGTTGTCGGCCGACGTAGCTCCCGCTGCCTCTGAGAGGTTCTCCAGGCCAGATGACGAAGGTGACTTAAATGCTCCTGTAGGTAGATAGATAGATAGATATAGATAGAAGTCTTATTGATCACAAATTATTAATACAGTACAAAGTTTACACAAAAACTTTACATACATTAAAATGGTCCAAATGTTTTAAAACACCAAACATTAATAAAAGTTCACCGATTCAACCAGTAACACAAAACATGAAAACCACGAGCAAATAAACTAAAACATATAAAATAGTTGTGCGTAATGGTGTGACTTGTAACTATATACTGTATATATATATATATATATATATATATATATATATATATATATATATATATATATATATATATATATATATATATATATATATATATATATATCTTGAAATGGAAAACAATGGTACTCCGTTGTTTCCATTTTCCCCATTTTATCACTATTGTGATTTACAGATTTATATATATATATATATATATATATATATATATATATATATATATATATATATATATATATATATATATATATATATATATATATATATATATATATGCTTACTCTTAAATCACTACTGTAATGTGATACAGGTGATTAATTTTTATCCCTTGTGCAAAATATATGACGTTTATATTCAAATTATTCGCTGTCTAGTACGGATTCCAGCAATGCAAATTATATTCCCCTAACTTTCGTCTGAGATATTATATAAGACAAAAACTGTAAGCCTAAAACCCTGGCTGGTCGGAGGGAGGGAGGGAGGGAGGGAGGTGATATGTTTGACAGGTGGCGCCCAAGGTCTAATGTGTGTGTTTATTTATCAGTCCTTAAGTGACTAAGCTTCTCTCTTATAAAATACCAGTAAAATGACCTGGGAGAATATAATTTACATTGCTGGGATTCTTGTAAGATAGTGATTAATTTGAATATAAACAAGCTATAAAATGCACTATACATAACAATTTTAGTACCATAATCATTTAGTACATGTACAGTACAGGTTTGCATTTAGGTCATTTATTTCTTTTATGTTTCTTCTAGGCAAGACACCACATACTATCGGGATCCCTCCCCTATCTCTAACCTTCCGTAGCGCTTCCCTATACTTCTTGAAACGTTCCTCACTCCTAACCCTTCCTATGTCGTTACCTCCCACACTACTGGCTTGGTACCCTCCCCTGACAAAACCCTATCTATCCTCTCAGCTACATGCCCTATCCCAGCCCCAGGAAAACACACCCTAGTCCTACGTTTCCTATCTCTTGCACAAAAAGTCCTATCTAAAAACCTCACCTGGCTGTCCCCAACTACCCCGACCTTACCACTGGGCAGGGTTTGTACAACTGCCCTTTTCTCTCCTGGCACCACACTGTCCTGCCTCTTCTCTTCCTCGCCAGCTTCTTTCAACACTTGGTAGGGGTTACTGCACTCCACACCCTGGTCAGCTTTCCTGAGTCTGACCCTAGTCCCCTTGGAGACAACCACTCTCCACGCCTGCTCCTCCTTCAGGCAGGACACCAACCTGAAGGAGTTCAGTCCTGAGGGCTTCGTTCTCCCCCTTTAGAGCGTCTGTCTCACTCCTCAACTGCTCCAGCTGACTTAACAGAGTGGCCAAGGGGTCGTCTTCCCTCACACACCGTCCCTCTTCCCCCACAACACAACGATCCACGGCGGCCATTTCCTATAGTCACTAACACGAGCACTTAGGGGCACGTCCTTCTCCAAGCTACTGTAGGTCAGGTAGCATCTTGAGTCCATCAAGTGATACACGGGAGTGTATCACTTTCTCAGTTCACACCAGCACTACTTTTTCTGTGCTCTCATTTGCATTGTGTGTTTATCACGTACCTTTTTAATGTTAAACGCTGTTTCCTCCATCAAGCATGTCTGGAAAACGTCCATCTGCCTCCTCTGGGGCACCTAAAGCTAAAACAATCACAATGGATGTGAAATTAAATGTGATCACCCACCTTCAGAGAGGAGATCGTGTGTCGAATGTTGGCCGCATGCTTGGTTTAAGTGAGAGCACTGTTCGTACCCTGTGCGGTAGGTAGTAGGTATTAGGTAGCTACCAAACAGGGAGGTACTACCGCCTGGAAAGATATTGGAAGCATAATGTGGTCTATGGTAGACCCTACTGGTATTTGGCATCACGAAAATTGTGACCAGGTTGCTGATCTGACTTTCTGCCTCATTTACATACAATTGCAGGGTCTCAATTGTTTCTCTTACTGTTGACAACACAACATACATACAGCATATTGTTTTTCACTTTTGATCTTTTTTCATTTTTGTATTTCTTTATGGTTCTTTATGGTTCTTTATTATTATTATTATTATTATTATTATTATTGTTATTATTATTATTATTATTATTATTATTATTATTATTATTATTATTATTATTATTATTATTATTATTATTATTATTATTATTATTATTATTATTATTATTATTATTATTATTATTTTTAAATTTTTGCCCCCTAGGCCCCGATGTGGATCAGTGACCTGTGCTTGGGTGGGCAAATCACCCTAGTAAAAAAAAAAAAAAATTCCCCCTAATCTGTACCATTTACATGTATTCTTATGGGAAAATGGTGTTTAATTTGCGTGTTTTTTAATTAAGCGGTGGTTTTCAAGAACATAACCTTGTAGTGGACGTCTCCGCTACAAACTGCATAGCACCGCCACCACCTGCTATCACATTCCAACGTGCCGTTGCCTAGCAACCAAGCGAGAGCTGTCCCCAGATGTTACCGTATCTTAGCAACGAAACTATTCACCAGCGACTTCTCGGGTTTTCCCAACATGACTCATAGCGGCTGCTGGGTATATAAGCTCTGTCTCTCCATTGAGATTCATTCTGCCCATTTTCCTGAACAAGCAACACCTCCTCCAGCAAGCTCCTAGCTGTTAACATTTATTCAACCAGGAGGCCAGCAACAGGCAACATCTTCTCTAACGAAGCTCCTGCACAGCTACCTCCTTCAACACGCTACTCACCGAACGTCTTCTACTGAGCAGCTCCCCACCACACGGCATCTCCAGCACCAGACTGTCTTCATATAACTTATATATTATACAAGAAAACCACATTAGAGTTTCCTTCCATCCTGAGTGCTAGACAACATTAATATCTCGATACCCCTACAATGGTGACTCCCGGAAATAAGCACTCACACAGGATGGAGGACGGACGGATCTCTCTGCCGACTTTCAACCACAACGTCGAGGACTGGCTTGACCATGTGGAAGCAGCCCTCGCCGGCTCACGAGCGACCGACGGGCAAAAGTATTGCGCCCTGCTCTGTGCCTTGCCCACGGAAGTGGCCACGCGGGTCTCCCAAACCATTTCCATCCCTCCAGATCACAACAAATTCGCTACCCTGCGGGCTGCCTTGAAGACGTGTTATCAACAGACCAGCCCCAATCTCCTGCAAGATCTATCCTCTACCTCCCTCGGGAACTCAACCCCAGGACGTCTCTGGGAGGAGATGTGTAAGCTGAACTCCCGTCACACAGACAGCCTCCCCGACTCTATCCTGCGCCAGCTTCACGCACAAAAGCTACCCACAGAAGTACGCAACATCCTGTCCGCAGTAGATTACTCTACGACACCAGAACTATATGCAACCGCGGCAGACAGAATTTTCAACGAGTGCGCTGCTGCACCCCTTGCCGCCACGGTCACACCAGTACCTACCACCGAACTTGTAAGCCGGGTCAACACCCCTCAGCCGAGCAATACCTCACAAGACATCAAGGACCTGTTACAAACTTTGAACCGCAGGATGGACACCATTGAGCAGTTCTGCTCCTCCATACCCGCTGCTGCGCCGGTTCCTGACTCACACACTACGCCCTACAAGTTCCGACACACAGCAGCCAACCCCCAGCACAACAAATTTACCCTCTGCTGGTATCACCAGACTTTCGGCCGCAATGCTCGAAACTGTGAGCCCTATTGCACCTATTCGGGAAACGGCAACACCGGAGGCTGGTAGACGCCTCAGCCTCCGTCCCTCCAGGCGTCTCATTACTGCGCGTCACCGACCGCACCTCCGGCAAGAAGTTCCTCATCGACACCGGTTCATCGGTCAGCCTCATCCCTCCCTCACTATGAGACAAGTCAAAGCAACCCTCGTATGACCTGTTCGCTGCCAATGGTACCTCCATCGCCTCCTATGGCGTACGCACCCTCGCCTTAGACCTCGGTCTGCCCAAGACTCTGCGTTGGTTATTCGTGATAGCAGACGTGTCTCAACCCATCCTTGGTTTCGACTTCCTCACCTTCCACAAGCTCGGCGTCAAACCAAGTCATCTATGCCTCATCCATGAGCCTTCCAACGAGTTCTCCTCCCTGCTCGACGAATTCAAGGAGCTTTTCTCACCCCCGAGTCTCCCTACCCCCACCACCTACATCGGGAATTTTCCACCACATCGAAACCAAAGGACCACCTGTCTTTTCACGCCCTCGCCGCCTGCGCCCTGAGCTCCTGAACACAGCCAAAGTAGAATTCAACAAACTACTGCAAGACGGCATCATTCGCCCTTCAAGGAGTCCCTGGGCATCGCCTCTTCACATGGTTCCTAAGCAAACACCCGGCGAGTGGAAGGAGTGTGGCGACTACAGAGCCCTGAATCTCGTCACCAAACCTGACAGGTACCCTATTCCGCATGTCCAGGACTTTCACCACAAACTTCATGGCAAGACTATCTTCTCGAAGATCGACTTGGAGCGTGCCTTCCACCTGATCCCAGTAGCACCGGCAGATACCCAGAAGACAGCCATCACCACTCCGTTTGGATTCTTCGAGTACACTTTCATGAGTTTTGGCTTACGCAATGCAGCACAGACTTTCCAGAGGTTCATGGACCATATGCTTCGCGACCTCGATTTTGTCACCGTCTACATTGACGACATCCTCGTC
>NW_024755764.1:0-16165 GCF_018991925.1 Homarus americanus
GTAGAGTGCACTGGGAAGACATCATAAGTTGTACATAGGAACATTAATAAGGAGGTGGAAGGTAAATGAAGATGATGTTTTGTTCAATTGTCTTGGACTTGATGGAATCAAAGAATGGACAGGGTGTGGATGTTTAATGTTGCTAAGGCTGAAAGTTTCCATAGAGATAGCTGGCGTGGAATTGGATGATGGCTTACAGCAGTGCAGAATGAAGCGTTAATCAGACACTAGGAGGATGAGTGAATACTACGATAAAATTATTATATCATATCCTTATAAATTGTAACCCTTCTTTACAATAAGTTTTTCCTTTTAGCTTTGGTGTTTGATATGAAAATAAATTTATTTCGAGTATGTCAACTTTAACTAAACGTTTTACAAAAATAACGTAACAAGACAATTAAACAAGAACGAATATAAAAACTGTAAATAAGGATCATAACGATAGTCAGAGGACAAAATATATATCACCTGAAAATGAATTTGGACACTTACAGTATAACACCAAAAGAAAAGAAACTTGCATCGTACAAATCGCCAAACACGTTGACAACATATTGGGGTTGGTGTACAGTTGTGTTTACATTAAGCAATGTATAAAGAAATGCCAGACGAAAAACACTAATTTTACTCAAATTTGGACCTTCCATGCCTAAGGGAGTTGTTCAAAAAATAATACTTTTACTATGTTGTGTTAGAGTGTTTGTCAGATCACTTGTATAAATAAAGTTTCATCAAAATACGGGAAAATGTCAAACGGAAAAAGATTATACCTTTTTTTTTCAAGCTTTTTGAGTCTGTGGACGATATCACATGTGATATACCAACCTTTGCTTTAGTAAAATGCACACGAAAGATTAAAGAGGGCAGTGGCGACACAGCTTTTGAATGAGATCTTAAATTTATAAATCATGTTTAACGGACAGGAAACCAAGGGTCAGTTTAATTTAAGAAAGAACCTTAATTGGGGAACGTTATAAGTGTCAAAATTCCCCAAGGCATAACCAGCAACATAATTAATTGACAGCCAAAGATACTTGAAAATTATAGTCCAGTACTGTGTGATCAAAAATTGGCAGATGCGATTAATGTAGAAAATGTAAGATATTTAACTAAGAAATATCAAGAAATTGGTTTGAGAAAGATTAGGGTGACGATAAGTAGACCCAAATGTAATATGTTTAAAGTGAAATAGGTCTAACAGAGTACTACAAGGTTTATATCAAGGAGCGTTAGCAACAGTGAGCAGCAGTGCTATTTTTACAACCATTACACATTGAGCATTAGTAGGAGACCTCTCTTGGATAATGCGGTTCTGGCGTTTCGTCACCGTACTATAGAATAGATATAGATTCCTAGAAAGTACTTTAGAGCTTGATGAGAAAGTTAATCCTGGGGTAACAGGAACCTTTCGTATAGAAACATTTTCTTAAAAACAATGAATTTGCATTCTTAAGAGATGTAGAGTGTGGAAGGATATGGATCAAACTATAAATAGAAGATGAGGTTAAATAAAGGTTATATAACTAAGGTACTTTTAAACTGTTAAATCAGGAGCTAACAGTAGCAAGTGTATTAAAATAGACAAATTTAAATGTTGGAGAAAATTAGTAAACAATTGATCCAGAAAAAGGAGATGTGGATGAATGAAATTAAAGTTACAAACACTGTCAATATCAACTCGAACTCGTTGAGAAGTATCAAAAATAGGTTTATAAATTTCGTACAGATATAGGAGTGGTACGGTGAGGAAGCAGGGAGTTACCTAGCATGGCCAATAGGGTTTACTACAGTTTTTTCATTCTTATGTAACTTATTACATATACAGTATTAGGAAGATAGAATATTGGGGTGAAATTCTACTAGACCAGAAGGATCCCTACAGCTACTGTCTGTGGGATCACTTTGTTGCTGTTAAACATTTCATTTTTTCTGAACAAAATTACCTAAGGCCGCAAAATTTTAAGTCAGGAAAGTTAACTGTGCTTTTATACCATTATACACTATGTGTCAGTGAGAGCATTCTTCCCATTATATGCTGGCTGTCCCCTTTAGATTACAGTAACGTGTTTCGGTTACATGAATAAATGCAGATTTATTATAAGACCACGACAATTCAAACACTTGCATGTCATCTCCTCTTTATAATGACTCTCTGCTGAATGAATAGAGTTGGCTTTCACTCTTTTTTTTACACCTCATCAAAATCATTGTACACTTATTAAAGGTGATATTCTGTTAATATGTTGCACGATTTTCTTAGATGTCCTGCAATCATCTCCTCACATGTCATTTACCCTTTTGTTTGCTAAATCATTCTTCCTCCTTACCTCCGTCCTCATTTCCTAATTCACTGTGTTGTGCCTGCGTCACGTTCTGAGAGGTGAGATGTATGATATTCCTTGTGACGTAACATCATATCTCATTCTTTCACCTCCCACACTGTTTACTTGCTTCTTCCACCACCTCTGTTTCGTTGTCCGTGATAATGAAGGCGGTGACTGTTCAGAGACGCAGCTACGTCGAGGGTGACATGCTCTGCGCGTATGGAAGCGTTATGATTCTCGAGACTTGTGGTAGGAGCTTTAGCCGGAGATTATTAACCCAGTATTTATAGAGTCGACTCCTTTCTTCTCCTTTTCCTCCCTTGCACACCACACCCAGGACAGTGGAGGAGCCAAGCATTACATCTTTTATATCTCCTTCATCTTCACAATATCACAGAACATGCCCTCAGATATCTAATATTTTGAGTGCAAGAACACCTTTGGACCTTGACTGTTGTGTGTGGTGTGTGATTCCAGTTCACAAGTATAATATCTAGCGACAACTGGTATAAATATGTACAAATATAATTGTCTATAAATATATAAATTGCATTTATATATATATATATATATATATATATATATATATATATATATATATATATATATATATATATATATATATATATATATATATATATATATATATATATATATATATTTGTTACTCTGAAATGTTATAATCATCAGTGTTTCAATATGACGTAACAGTCTCAAAAGAGATACCGATGATTGGAGGTAAAAGTAATTAAAACAGTTTGTACAGAAATAGACTTGTTTTATACATCAAAAAGTTGAATTGCCGTATATCCATTTTCCATTCTTTAACAACGGAGAAATTTAATGAACAAACGTATATATTATTCTTCTCTGAAAAAGGAAAATATAGATTCATATTTCTCTTGCTGCTCATATTAATTCAGGTCTTATTAGTGATATATTTTACCAAGCTGCATCTCCTTAAAAGAATTGTTAAAATCATTTAGTCACAAAAAACAAAGTCACCTAAATTGTAGTGCATTTTTTCTTCTTCATCACGGCAGCATGTTAAAATCTAGAAGAATACGGTAATACATAATCTGTCATCAACTATGGTGCAGATATAATGGTTTGTTAGGAGGTCTGTGGAGGTAAACACAAAGGTGGGGTTAACTGACAACT
This sequence comes from Homarus americanus, assembly GCF_018991925.1. Taxonomy (NCBI): domain Eukaryota; kingdom Metazoa; phylum Arthropoda; class Malacostraca; order Decapoda; family Nephropidae; genus Homarus; species Homarus americanus. The sequence goes on from NW_024755764.1 coordinate 3,489, forward strand.
GTAGATATGTTTTAGCAGCGGCACTAACTCTCACGCCTAACTGTAATTGGGACTGACTCATTGATTTATTCCCTTCAATTAGTTATACTATTCTATTCTTTATATATTCAACTATAAATATAACTAAATTTAGCTTTGACACCAGCTTATGAAGCACAAATTATTCAAAATTTATAATTAATTTGTTCCTCCTCGAGGATAGTAAAAAAAACCATTAGGATAAATTGTCATCCCAGCCAGTCATTGAAATTAAACAAAACGAGAAACATATAGACTTCAATATGTTCTTTCATTTAGCTAGCATATTTCATACCTTAATATCCCATATTTCGTGTTAGTTTACATCAGTAAGTTGAGCGAAACAAAGGCGACAACAAAGACGAAAGGACTATACAAATATCTGTTGAAAATCTCCTTTTGTTCTGCACAAAGGCTTAACAGACGGGGGTCAAATAATGTTATTCGGTGCATATTATCACACAATGTAATTTCCCTTTAGAAATTAGAGTTTCATTGTCACTAGTATTATTACCTCTACATGTTAGCGAAAATTTCAGAGATCGAAGCACCTGACGTGTGTTGGTTGTTGCTAGGGAAAGTCAACCAAGGTAACTTGATTCAGGTTCTGGTTAAGGCAGATTATGCAGCACGAGCCACATCACAATCCCATAAACGTTAAATAGTGTGATTAGATTTGATTTTCAAGGGCTTTGGAGCAAAACAAATTCATGAATTGCAACAGTTCAACAACATGTCCTTTCACTTGCACTTCATTCACTTTTGTAAATAATGTTGGTCTAAAAACATGCAATGAATTCATACAATGCCCAACAGTGATCTACTGCCTTTTCTTTGGGGGTGTTTTAGACTAAGAAATCCTCAAACAAATTTTTATGTGAACTCAGTATCGGTTCTGGACGACAACATTTTGTATACCCTGGTAAATCTTTTGGTAAAGGTGATAACTTTAATTAGAGAGTACAGCGTGAGATCCAAAACGCCTTTGCTCAATTGTAACATTTTCCTCCACAAATTCCCCATTTCAAGGAGTCAAAGTCACGGATCCAGCAGTAGAGAGAATCCCACTTGCAGTCCTCTTTAACTAATTTCCTCAAGTTACGGGACAATATGCCGCTAGGAAACACTAGTTGGACATTGTAAAGATTGAACTGCAGGATAACTAAATTGACGATCCTGGCGTATTTTACTTTCGTCATCAGAACCTAATCTTTACCCAAGCTAACCTTACTTCTTGGGTTAGTTACCTTCTTCTCAATGAAGTGACACCAAGTGAGCTGAACGAACCTTTCGACGACTCACACCAGAGGCGAGCACTCGGTCAGATCATGTTAAGGACGTTCACAACCCCTAGTTCACCTTCTAAACATTCATATCATCACCCACAGCAGTGGAGAACATCAAACAATGACGAGAATCTATTAGTGTAAGTATCTCTGCTACACTCTAATTATAAAAAGTGGAAAAGGCATATTGGAAATCTTAAAGAAAATGATCATTACCATTCTGGAAATTATTACTACGGAAGAGGTCAAGAGTACGTCCCTAGTAAATAAAAACTTTGCATAATAGATATTTAAAATTACTTACGTTGTGGATGTTATATTGTTACTTTTGCCTTAACCTCAGAGCAACAATTCTGTTTAGCAAGAAGCCTTATGGTGGGCGTTAGGCCCACACAGGAATATTATCCAGTAATTCACGCTTTCGTTAATCGCAAAGGTGTTGAACTTTTGTTGTTATTTTTACCTTTTTAACTCAACAAATGACGTTATTTCTATACCTTTTAAGTTATTTACTTCGGTGATAATTGAATTTTCTTCCTACATATCAGCGCCGGATGGTTTATTTCTGAGTCATTCTAAGGTTTTTTCGAAAAACTAATTTTTGTCTGACAAGGATGAGTGTTAATCCAGGGATAAAGTTATGTTTATGTTATTAGCAAATGAAACAAGAGGATTTATTCATTCACTGTGTTCTGGGAAAGCGATTGTAATGATTACCAATATTATAACCGGATCTTTTCATGGTTGGTATGAATATATATGAATGTCAATAATTGGAGAGAATAGTTGGTTCTTCTTTTCTGTTTCCAAATTTCTGAAGGCTCGCATATTAGGTGGAAACATAACACTCACACAGGAGAGATAACTTTAAAAATCACCGAAGTGGCATACGCTCACTGTACACCCCCACACGAACGCGACACCTGAGACTAAATGGAAACAACATTCGGTGTATTTTGAGTAACAAATATTTGGCTACTAATTTCGGTTGTCGATAATTGTTTGAAATGCCACCTGGACAACTAAGTAACCAGACAAACATAAGAGAATAACTACTGAGTTCCTTGAGCACCCGCAGCACCTCGAGACGGAGCAGGGGAGTTGACGGTGTACAATTACGAGAATCAATAGTAAACTATATATTGTCTTTAGGGCTTAATAATCTACCCTCGAAAATATGTGTACTGAATAGTTTAGTAAATTTTTAAATTAATTTCGTGAGATTTAATTTCAATTGACTTATTTATAGGTACTGAAACCCTTCATTTATTCTACTTGCTTATGTCGAATTATCATAGCATTATGAGATAAGAATGAGAGAGACATACTGGAGAACAAGAAGATATACACGGAGAAGGAACACGGTCAGAGAGTACGTCGTCAGCTGCTCAGCGTTCATAAAGAATAAGTATCGTTCTGGGAGTTCACTCTCATCATTCTGCATAAACTTGGTCTGAAGAGCCCATGATTGTCTTAATATTGAACCATATCACTTAATTGCGTGATCTGTCGGGCTGGCGCGGCATCCTGACTCATGTCTTTACCTAACAGCATTACAGTTTCTTTTCTTTCTACATTCTTTCCGAGTTGTTGTTTTAATTCATTTTGTAATGGCTTGTCTCATCAACAGAAGTATTATATAAACGTGTTATTTACATCTGATTTATATTCCTAGATCATCCCTGTATTTCTTGGGACATACAGAGGACATGAACGTGGATTGGTAGCTTCAGAGGAGAAGCCCATATGTCAGCATCTATAAACGCGCACTCAATGCGATGTTTTAGTCAGTCACCACACTAACTAATATCGAACGGACGTTGATTCACGTTTATATACATAAACGCCGCCTTTTCATCACACTCATAAATAGGAACTTACGGGTTGATCTATATTAATTCAGAATTATATACATAAAACTTTTCAATAAAAACAACAAACTATATATATATATATATATATATATATATATATATATATATATATATGCATGTAAATCACTGTAGTTGCGCTGATCCGGTATATGCTGATAACACAAGGAAAGAAGAAACACGAAGTTCTCAAGCCCTTGTGTAATTCACATCTTCAGGGGTGAGTACAGACTAAGGGAGAAGTACAAAACAAGGTGTATATATACAGAGGAGGGTGAGATCAGGTCCATAATGTCAGTATTAGGTAATGACACTACTAATCTTTAAAAGCACCACAACGGTTGGTAGTCAGGTCAGAGGAAAGGTGACCCAACCTTTCACTATTACAGATCTTCTTAATTACAAAATTGTCCAGTTTGTACATGCCATTACTCAAATTCATGTTGAATGCTCTGTATGTTTAATAATAATAAAAATAAAAAATATATATATATATATATATATATATATATATATATATACATCATGATTTATTTCTCTCTCTTCACACACATACACAACGCATAGATAAAAAGTCCATGATAAGGAAACAGTCCTGACACACCACCACCAACCGGCGTCAATCACCAAACTATCTCGGCCGACCAGCCTCCATCACCATACATAAGATAATGTAATAATCTCTATATATTCCTTTATCACGATATCTCTGCAGACATACCCCCGATTGGAATGAATAATTTGCATAATTCATTGCCTTCATATTACGACAAGGACATTTCAACAAACCCCACTCCATTTCCACCTCTTCCTTTCTCCACCCCCACCGCTTTCCCTCATTCTCGCCTTCAACTCCCACATCTCCACCCTCCATCCTCACCACCCGGCCCTCCCTCCTGTAAAGCTGGTCCCACACTCACAGTTGATGACGGCGAGGAAAACATGTTACTCTTCCACTGTGTCTTCCGGTCCGCGGATGATGCTGGAACGATTCCTTTTGCACTTAACTGATTGCTTGAAGGAGAGATGCTTCCCAGAGACATAATAAGAGGACACTGCTGCCGCAAACTATCTCAGAATTTCAGAGGAGAGCGGGGTGAGGGTGAGGTGCAGGTGAGGATAAAGAAATGATGCCTCAGTCAACTTCAGATTACCGGTCATTACACAAACGATTAAGGGCCTGATAGTGTAGAACGACAATATATTCTGTTATTTTACAGCTTTTAAGCGCGCACACACACACACACACACACACACACACACACACACACACACACACACACACAGTCTTTTCACGACAATAATATCATACAACATATTCAGACAGTCACCCTGATAACAGACAACATATTCTAATCTTCAGTATTATAACACCATTAGTTACAAAGGACCAAACAATGCTTTTTAACATTACAACGCTCAGACACTATCCTCCACACACTCCAACCATTTCCCAAACTCATGGATAATATTTCAGACTTGTCAGCCACCTTCATGTTGATCAGACAGACCTTTCCACATGTCAACAACTTCCCATACACTCCACACATGTGCCAACTTCCCCATACACTCCACACATGTCAACAACTTCCCGCACACTCCCCACATGTCAACAACTTCCACCTCCCACATGACAAATTCCCTATACACTTCCCACATCTCAATAACTTCCCCATACACCCACACATGTCAACAACTCCCACTCCTCCCACACATGTCAACAACTTCCCATACACCCACACATGTCAACCAACTTCCCATACACTTCCACATGTCAACAACCCCATACACCTCTACACATGTCAACAACTTCATACCCCACATGTCAACAACTTCTCATGCACTCCACACATATCAACAACTTCCCATACACCCACACATATCAACAACTTCCCCATACACTCCACACATATGAAGAACTTCCATACACTTCACACATGTCAACAACTCATGCACCCACACATGTCAACAACTTCCCCACACTCACAAATATAACAACTTCCCATACACCTCCACACATATCAACAACTTCCCATACACTCCCACATGTCAAACAACTCCACACATGTCAACAACTTCCATACACTCCACACATGACAACAACTCCCCATACACTCCACACATGTCAACAACTTCCCATACACCCACACATGTCAACAACTTCCCATACACTTCACACATGTCAACAACTTCCCATACACTTCACACATATCAACAACTTCCATACACTCCACACACATGTCAACAACTTCCCCATACACTCCACACATGTCAATAACTTCCCTCACCCCCACACATGTCAACAACTTCCATACACTCCACACATGACAACAACTTCCCATACACCCACACATGTCAACAACTTCCCATACACCCCCACATGTCAACAGCTTCCCATACACTCCACACATGTCAACAACTTCCCATACACTCCACACATGTCAACAACTTCCCACACTCCAAAAATGTCAACAACTTCCCCATACACTCCACACATGTCAACAACTTCCCATACACTCCACATGTGTCAACAACTTCCCCATACACCCACACATGTCAACAACTTCCCATACACCCACACATGACAACAACTTCCCACTCCAACATGACGCCAACTTCCCACACACTCCACACATGTCAACAACTCCCACACTCCACACATGTCAACAACTTCCCATACACCCACACATGACAACAACTTCCCCACCCACACATGACAACAACTCCATACACTCCACACATGACAACAACCTCCCATACACTCCACACATGTCAACAACTTCCCATACACCCACACATGTCAACAACTTCCCATACACTCCACACATGACAACAACTTCCCACACCCACACATGACAACACAACTCTCCCCATACACTCCACATGTCAACAACTTCCCATACACCCACATATGTCAACAACTTCCCACCTCCCACACACGTCAACAACTTCCCATACACCCACACATACAAACAACTTCCCCACCTCCCACATGTCAACAGCCCCATACACCCACACATGTCACAACTTCCACACTCCACACATGTCAACAACTTCCCATACACTCCACATGTCAACAACTTCCCATACACTCCACACATGTCAACAACTTCCCACCTCCCACATGTCAACAACTTCCCACACCCACACATGTCAACAACTTCCCCACACACACATGTCAACAACTTCCCACACTCCCCACATATCAACAACTTCCACACACCCACACATGTCAACAACTTCCCCATACACTCCCACATGTCAACAACTTCCATACACCCACACATGTCAACAACTTCCCACCTAAACAACTTCCATACACCCACACATGTCAACAACTCCCCATACACTCCCACAGTCAACAACTTCCCACTCACTCCCACACATGTCAACAACTTCACACTTCCTCCCACACATGTCAACAACTTCCCATACACTTCCCACATGTCAACAACTTCCCACCACTCCCCACACATGTCAACAACTTCACACTCCTCCCACATGTCAACAACTTCCCCACCTCCACACATGTCAACAACTTCCCCATACACTCCCACATGTCAACAACTTCCCATACACCCCACACATGTCAACAACTTCCCATACACTTCCCACATGTCAACAACTTCCCACCACTCCCCACACATGTCAACAACTTCCCACACACTCCACACATGTCAACAACTTCCCATACACCCCACACATGCAACAACTTCCCACACTTCCCACATGTCAACAACTTCCCACTACTCCACACATGTCAATAACTTCACACCTCCCACACATGTCAACAACTTCCCATACACTTCCCACATGTCAACAACTTCCCACCACTCCCACACATGTCAATAACTTCACACCTCCCACACATGTCAACAACTTCCCATACACTCCACACATGTCAACAACTCCCCCATACACCTCCCACATGTCAACAACTTCCCACCACTCCCACACATGTCAACAACTTCACACCTCCCACACATGTCAACAACTTCCCATACACCTTCCCACATGTCAACAACTTCCCACTACTCCCCCACACATGTCAACAACTTCCCACTACTCCACATACCAACAACTTCCCATACACCCACATGTCAACAACCCCACACATGTCAACAACTTCCCATACACTCACATATTCAACAACCCCATACCTCCACACATGTCGAACCCTCCACACTCCACACATGTCAACAGCACCATACACTCCCCACGTACCTCTTCCCGCCACTTCACACTGCAACTTCCATACACCCACATCGCCAACTTCCTTCCTCCACATGTCGCCAACTCCATACACTCCACACATGACAATACTTCCCATACCTCCACATGTCAACCTTCCCCGCCACACTCCACACATGTCAACAACTTCCCACTCCTCCCCACACATGTCAACAACCCCATACCTCCACATGTCGCCAGCTTCCCATACCTCCACATGGCAACCAACCCCTCCACATGTCAACAACTTCCATACCTCCACACATGTCCAACTCTTCCCACACTCCACACATCAACAACTTCCCCCACTCCCACACATGTCAACAACTTCCCATACACTCCACACATGTCGCCTTCCCATACCTCCACACGTAAACACTTCCTACCATACCTCACACATGTCAACAACTTCCCATACCTCCACACATGTCACAACTTCCCATACACTCGGCACTGTCACAACTTCCCATACACTCCACACGTGTCAACTTCCTTCCCATACCTTACATGTCGACAACTTCCCCCACACTCCACGTCAACAACTTCCCACTTACCTCCACACACATGACAACAACTTCCCATCCACTCCACACACGTCAACAACTTCCCGCCACCTCCACACGTAATAAGCAACTTCCTATACACTCCACACATGTCAACAACTTCCCATACACTCACACACTTGACAACAACTTCCCCATACACTCCACACGTCAACAACTTCCCCTACACTCACACATATCAACAACTTCCCTACACTCCATACTGTAAGAACTTCCCATACACTCCACACATGTCAACAACCCACTCCCCACATGTCAACAACTTCCCCACCCCCACACATGTCAACAACTTCCCATACACTCCACACATGTCAACAACTTCCATAACTCACACATGTCAGAACTCCATACCTCCACCGTCAGCAACTTCCATACCTCCACACATGTCAACAACTTCCCATACCTCCCCACATGTCAACAACTTCCATACACTCACACATGTCAACAACTTCCCATACACTCACACATGTCAACAACTTCCCATACACTCCACACGTCAACAACTTCCATACACTCACATGTCAACAACTTCCCATACACTCCACACATGTCAACAACTTCCCCATACCCACTACACGTGTCAACAACTTCCATACCTCCACACATGTCAGCAACTTCCCCAACACTCCACACATGTCAACAACTTCCCATACCCCACACATATCAACAACTTCTCATGCACTCCACACATGTCAACAACTTCCCATACACTCCACACGTCAACAACTTCATACACTTCACACATGTCAACAACTTCCCCGCACACCCACACATGTCAACAACTTCCACCACTCCACATGTCAACAACTTCCCCGCCACTCCACATGTCAACAACTTCCCATACACTCACACATGTCAACAACTTCCCCACACTCCACATGTCAACAGCTTCCCTTACTCCACACATGTCAACACCATACACTCCACACATGTCAACAACTTCCCATACACTCCACACATGTCAAGCAACTTCCCATACACTCACACATGTCAACAACTTCCCATACCTCCACATGTCAACAACTTCCCTACACTCCACACATGACAACAACTTCCCACACTCCACCACGGACAACAACTTCCCTCACGCTCCATGTATCGCTTCCTACACTCCACACATGTCAACTTCCCTTACACCCACACTGACAACAACTTCCCATACACTCCACATGACAACAACTCTCACACTCACGCATGTCAACAGCTTCCCTCACCTGTATGTCAGCTACTTCCCACTCTACATATTCATCAACTCTCATACCTCCCACAACAGCACCACTCCTCCACACATGTCTGTGGCTTCCACTTACTCCACATCAGCGCAACTTCCCATACCTCCACACATGTCGACAACTTCCCCATACACTCCACATGTCAACAACTTCCGCCCACACTCCACATGACAACTTCCCCTCCTCCCATGTCAACAGCTTCCCATACACTCCACACATGTCAGCAACCCGCCACACTCCACACATGTCCTTAACTTCCTGCTCCCCACATCAACAACTTCCCATACCCTCCACATGTCAACAACTTCCCGTCACTCCCCCACATGTCAACAACTTCCCATACACTCCACACATGTCGACAACCCCATAACATTCCATGCACTCACACATATCAACCAGCAACTCCCCATACACTCCCCCGTGACAGTGACTTACACCTGCACACATGTCAGTAACAACTTCCACTAATCACAACTCCACACTGTATCAGCAACTTCCCACTACTCCCACACATGTCAACAACTTCACACTCCTCCACACATGTCAACTTCCCACCTCCTCCCCACATGTCAACAACTTCCCATACACTCCACACATGTCAACAACTTCCCATACCTCCCACACATGTCAACAACTTCCCATACACTTCCCCACATGTCAACAACTTACCATTCTCCCCACACATGTCAATAACTTCCATACCTCCACACATGTCAACAACTTCCCATCCTCTCCCACACATCGACAACTACATACACTTCCCCACATGTCAACAACTTCCCCACTTCCCCACATGTCAGCCTTCAAAAACTTCCCATACACTCCACTGTCTGCTCCCCACATGTCAAATAATACCTCCTCCCCACGTAATCCTTAACTTCCCTCCACAGTATCACAACTCCCCATCAACCACATGTCAACAACCACTCTCCCCACATGTCAATAACTTCACACTCCTCCCACATGTCAACAACTCCATACACTTCCCACATGTCAACAACTTCCCACTACTCACATGTCAATAACTCCACTACTCCCACACATCAATCGCAACTTCCCCACACTCACACATGTCCAGACAACCACATGTCAACAACTCCATCACTCCACATGTTCCAACCATACCTCACATGTCAACAACTTCCACTCCTCCCACACATCAACAACTTATACATCCTCCACACATGTCAACAACTTCCCACTCACTCCCACATATTCAACAACTTCCCATACATCACACATGTCAACCATACACTCCACACATGACAACAACTTCCCACACTCCACATATCATCAACTTCCTCCTCCCACACATGTCAACAACTTCATACACTCCACATGTCAACAACTTCCCCATGCCACACTCCACACACATGTCAACAACTTCCCATACACTCCACACATGTCAACAACTTCCTTCACTCCCCACATGTCAACAACTCCCCACACTTCACACATGTCATCAACTTCCCCGCTCCTCACATGTCAGCCAACTTCATACCCACACATGTCGCCAACTTCCGCACACTCCACACATGAGCAATAACTTCCATACATCCACACATGTCAACAACTTCCCATACCTCCACACATAATCAACAACTTCCTCCTCCCACACATGCAACAACTTCCCTTACACTCCACACATGTCGCCAACCATACCTCCCACACACTTGACAACAACTTCCCATACCTCCACACTGTCAACAACTTCCCCCATACACTCCCCACATGTCAACAACTTCCCATACACTCCACACATGTCAACAACTTCTATACACTCCACATGTCAACTTCCCATACACTCCACACATGTCGCCAACTTCCCCACTCCACACGTGTCAACAACTTCCCATACACTCCACACATGTCCTTCTCCATACACTCCACACATGTGTGCAACTTCCCATACCTCAGCACATCAACTTCGTTCCCATACACTCCACACATGTCAACAACTTCCCACATACACTTCACACATCAACAACTTCCCACATGCTCCACGTCAACAACTCCATACACTCCACACTGATAACAACTTCCCTTTGCTCCACACCACGTCAACAACTTCCCATACACTCCACACATGTCAACAACTTCCCATACACTCCACACATGTCAACTTCCTCCCACACTCCACATGACAACAACTTCCCCATACACTCCACACGTCAACAACTTCCCATACACTCCACATATCAACAACTTCCCTACACTCATACATATGAAGAACTTCCCACTACACTCCACATGTCAACAACTTCCTCTCCCCACACATGTCAACAACTCCACACATACCCCTCCACACATGTCAACAACTTCCCATATCACCACATGTCAACAACTTCCATAAACTTCTGTCAACAACTTCCACACTCCACCGTCAACAACTTCCCATACACTCCACATGTCAACAACTTCCCATACACTCCCCACATGTCAACAACTTCCCATACACTCCACACATGTCAACAACTTACCTCCACACACCATGTCAACAACTTCCCAGCCCACTCCACACGTCAACAACTTCCCCATACCCCACACACATGTCAACAACTTCCCATACACTCCACACATATCAACAACTTCCCATACACTTCACATGTCAACAACTTCCATATCACACATATGAAGAACTTCCCATACCTCCACATTCACATTTCACTCCCCCCACACATGTCAACAACTTTCATGCACTCCACATATCAACAACTTCCCATACACTCACATATCAACAACTTCCCTACACTTCACACATGTCAACAACTTCCCATACACTCCACTGATCGTCTCAACTTCCCATACATTCCACCATGTCAACAACTTCCCATACACTCCACACATGTCAACAACTTCCATACACCTCACATGTCAACAACTTCTCATGCACTCCACAAATGTCAACAACTTCCCATACACTCCCACATGTCAACAACTTTCATGCACTCCACATGTCAACAACTTCCCATACACTCAGTTCCTCCAACAACTCCAAACCTTCCTGACATGACCTAACCTAACGCAATCTAACCTAACCAACCATGTTAGACAACCACCATTACAAGAACCATCAACACAAACTGTAGATAACAGGAATCAACCAAAACAGCCACTACCACTATTCTAGACTACCACCACCATCCTAGACTACCACCACCGTCCTAGGATCACCACCACCATCCTAGAATACCACCACCATCCTAGACTACTACCACCGTCATAGACTACTACCACCGTCCTAGACTACTACCACCACCCTAGGCTACTACTACCATCCTATGCTACTATCACCATCCTAGACTGCTACCACCATCACATAATACAACCACCATCCAGGACTACTACAATCCTTCTAAACAACTATAACCATTCTAAACTATCACCATCCTAAACAACTACCACCACCCTCTACACAACCACCACCACCGCCACCCTACACAAACACCACCACCCCTCAACAACCAACCCCCACCA